>NW_019266413.1:240180-243446 GCF_002742605.1 Olea europaea var. sylvestris
TTTTTTTTTATCATTGATTGTCGACGGTCAATGATCAAAATTAACCTCCTCCCTAGCTGAACGTTCATGCTGGATTCGCCCCTGCTTGGGATTCATGTCGTTTCAACTAAGGCTAATATCTTTTTTATCACAACACCAATACATCTCAAACATTATTTAGTAATTATTGGTGATGAGACTTTGCTTCCTAGATATCCTATCCTTCATGTGAATCATGGGGGGCATTTTTCTCATTGATGCAACTGAATATCATTGGAAGCATCAAGTATATCATTCTAACTTGACCATTGACTTTGTTGTCAATAAACTAGTTCAATTCATGAATGAATTGAACGATTACCCATGGTCGACTACCGTTCACGCCCTCTCGTGCCGCCATTGATGCACTACCTATCATGGTCTTTTCCTTCGCTAACATTCACCTTTCATACATCATACTTTTTGTGATGCCAATTGAGTTGGATATTCGCACTTTGACTAGCATTTGTCTAAATTTTTTTGGCACAGTCCTGTTATTTCAAGTTCTCGCAAACAAAATTCTGTAACTCACTCATCCACTAAAGTCGAGTATCGTTCTATTTGCAAGGATTGAGTCAAAGATCCTTTGACTCAAATCTTTACACGATAAAACACATTGAACGTTTATTTTAATATACGGAAATGATAAATTCACTCTGATTATTTGCGATGATAAAGTTGAAGCCACTTCTGCGCCATTTTATAATTTTTATTTCAAAATAAAACACATTGAAACCGTCATTCACTTTGTCTATCACTATATTTAATCTCGACCCCATATGTATCTCACGTATCCAGTACGGACCAGCTTGCAAATGACCTCAAATATCACTTTTCGGTGTTCGATTTCACCAACTTTAGTTCAAGATTGGCGTTTCAAAAATAACTACCTTGTAAGGATATATTAAAAAATAGAAAGAAAGACAAATTGATATGAATACAATAATAATAATATTTAAATATTTTATGATTGTTAAGGAATATAATCACACATCGAATAAAAATGAAAATGTAGACCTATTTTTAAGGATTTGTGCTACTCCTACCATAGTAAAACTTGAGATTTCATCTTAAAATGTTAACCTTATTATTAGGATTAGTTCAAACCTTTATATATTGATCTATATTTTCATCTTTATTCGATAGAGGATTATATCCCTTCACAATAACTATCAAATATTGTAGAAAAATGTAGATATTGTATTGATTTATGTACCTATTAAATATTGTGGTTATCCTATATTTCTTAGGCAACTTACAAAAATACATCTAAAATTATGAGTCTTTTGAAAAATGATATGAAAGTTTTTTGGAAGCAAAAATTACAACGTAAAATTAAGTGTAAAAAAATGACATGACATTTTTTTTATAGACATGATGTCTCTTTTTAAAGTTAAGTGCCACTTTTTTTTTTATTAGAAATGACATACGACGTCGCTTTTATTAAAAGTGATAATAAAAGTGATGTTTGTCCTTAAAAAAGTAACAAAAATTTCAAGAAAGTGATATGTTAAAATAGTCATAGAAATTCAGAAATATTAACATCACGTTTCACTTGTACATTTTAGGAACACAACAACCAAATAAGTTGGAAGTGATAGAAATTAAATTAAAAAAAAAAGTGACTGACACTAAAAAAATTTTATAGAAATCAAAGAAGTGATAAATTCAAAAAAAGGACATATGTTCAAAAAAGTGATAAAAAAAAAAAAAAGACAGAAATTCAAAAAAGTGAAATACATTATAAAAAAGGTGACACAAATTTAAACAAGAGATAAATACAAAAAAAAAAAAAAAAGGGGAAAAGTATAGAAATAGTATGATGGTGATTTTTTTCTTTTTGAATAACTAGTATCTATTTTACTCTGTTAAGACTTTTAGTAGAAACTAATCAAAGTTGAACGTGCATTACATGTTATTTTAAAATACTTTATAAGTGATGTAAAAATAATATTTGGTATCAATTTATCAGAGGATTTGATGAGTCTCAGATGAATTAAAGAAAATAAAATTTAACATAAAAATTTATGAGAAGAAAAATGTACTCAAATTGTACTCTCAAAACTCAATTTCTATTATTCAAATTTTTTATAATGATAAAATATTATAAATGAGTAATCTTTCTATATTACATTTAATACATAAAAATTAATTGTTAATACATAAATTTAAACACCTATTAAAATTTCTAGATATATGAATATGAATAAATTCATCTATAATATTTTAAATTCATGTAATTTCAGATTCATCAAGTGAAAATTAATTGAGAATTAATAATATAAATTTCATAAATGACAATTTTAGGGGAGTTAAAATCGTATGATGGTGATTTTTGTTCTTTTAAATAATTATTATCTATTTTACTCTATTAAGACTTTTAGTATAAATTTAGAAATAGCAATAGTTTTCGATCTATTTATTTGATCGAAGATGAGATAACTATAAATTATTCAATTTAGCACATCGATAACATTCGTGAAGGCAAACCAATCAAATTAAACCCTCGATATTCAACGTTCACAATGCAACTTCCACGACCAACCTCATTCTCTAAGGCCCCGTTTGGTACCCATTATTTTTAAAATGCATTTTTCTCTTTCTTCTTTTTAACCACACATTCTTCATTAAAATAATATTACACGTAAATCAAAAACTTTTCCTTATTTTTCAACCACACATTTTCCATCAATTTACTATTTCAAAATACATTTTTACATAAAAATGGCTCCCAAACACCCTCTAAATTTGAACGTATATTTTAATATAGATTGAGAAGATCGTACCAACGTCGGAGCCACTGTTGCCACGTTTCAGCTCCATATGCCACGTCTCCAGAAAGTATGTACTATGTCATGAAGCTGGCCATCCTCTTCAGAAATTGATTGCATCAGACGAGAACATCATCAAAGGTTTAGAAAACATTCCAAATATTTTAAGACTCGCATATTGCTCCAACATGTACATTGTATGGAGAGATCCTTAGCATATTGCTCCAACATGTACATTGTATGGAGAGATCCTTTATTGAACTAAAAGACAAGAATTTCCCTCCAATTTCCTAAGTAGAGTAACTTGGGAATGGCACAAAGATAAGAAAACATCTTTTGTATAAAATGGGGTTCTTAATGGCCAACAATTTCCTCAATGCATGATTTTTATGATTTCTTAGCAATTTTGTCAATTGTTAAAACATCAGATATGATTGTTTTGCTTTGAGCCACACAGCATAGAACGAGATTACACTA
>NW_019266413.1:243665-247736 GCF_002742605.1 Olea europaea var. sylvestris
AAAAAAAAAAAAAAAAAGATTACACTAAAAATTGGAACATTTATTATCATTTCGATCCTGAGACAACAGGCCCGATCCTAAGACCAAGCAACCAAGGCAAAGGCCTAGGGCCTCAGAATTTTGACTTGGGCCTAGGGCCTCAGAATTTTGGATAGGCTCCAAAATAAAAATAAAAGGCTAGATAGACTACAAAGCAACCAACGACTTCCTTCTCTGGTTTCAACCTGGAAGAGGAAAACATAAAAGTGTTTTCTTCCCTTTCTTGATCTTTCTCCTTATATGTTTTTCTTGGAGATATCTGTTAGGCACTCTACCTTGGCCGCCACTACCATCGCGCCTTCCACCTCCTTAATGCCTCCTAGATTGTCCTTCATGACCTTCGATTCCGCTACCTCATCGCCAAATGCCTAGTAAGTTGTCAATTTCCTCACTTCTCTACAAATGCATGATCTGATAGTGTAATGTTAATTGTTATGCATCTATGCACAATCGACTTGGTGTTTTTAGCTACGGTTTGGAATATTGAGTTTCTTCATTTTTTGCCTCTTGAGTTTCATTCACGCTGACGCTTGTCAATTGTTTGCTGAAATGTCTCTAATCTTTTAATCTGAAATTTCATTTTCAAGACACACCTGATTCATGAAAGATTTATTAGAGGATTTCCTAAACTACTCAAGTCTTACAATTTTATTTGTGAAATTTTCAAATTTTATTTGCTTTGTTTTGTGTTTTCATTTTTATTTAGTTCTCGTGGTGAGGAATTTTCAAATACAAGAATTTTATAGATTTTTTTTTTTTTGAATTACCGCTAGTGGGTGTATGTCACGCGTTTTATGTAACGTGAATTTACCGCAAATGTACGGTGTCAAGTTTTGCAGTATATTGATAAAATAAAAAGTGTCGAACCCACAAGGATTGATAATTGAACCCTACTGAGTACTATAATGATTTTGGCCTTTCACTTTATTTAGACGATCAAATGTTGAATGGAAGATTTTATATCAAACTAAAATATCTGGATTAAAAAGTGAAGCCATTTCTAAAAACTTGATCAATTATGTGAATGTCTAGGGAATGATTTCACCATATTCTCGACTATGTTTTTCAACCTCTATAACTATTTCTATCAATTCTTTTTAGGATTTATAGGCAAGAATCCTAAATTAATTTTATCCCCTCTCTCAAGCGTCAAATAGAATTTATCTCTATATTTTAACCCCAATATCTCCATTTCGAATTAAATATATAGCAATGATCAAATACCTGATTCTTGGAATGAATTAGCCTCAAAGATTCGCACTTTCTCTCGAAACCTACGAATTCTAGGTTATGTTATTCTTTAAATCACGCCTAAATTTCCCTCTCTCGAGCAACAAATTTAAAGCATTAAATCATTCAATTGTTGATCAGACAATTAAAAGCATTAAGTAAGAACAACATAAATAAATTTCATGAAAATCAAGGGAAATGTTATATTGGAATCAAAACATGTCTCAAATAGATTACATCAAATCCTAGATCTCAAAGTTTAGTTCATAATTAATTTGATTGACATAATGAAATACATAATAAAGAACATAGAGGAGAAGTATGGAATAAGAGAAAAAACTAATTATGTTGCGTGAGTTCTTCCCCAAATTGTTGTCAATCCTCTTGCAATTCCTTGTTGATTTTTTTTGTCTCTTAGATTCTCTCCTTCCAAGCCTCTTGTTTTTTTCAGAAGAAGAAGGAGGGGTTCTGGTCGTCGACCTAGGTTAAATAGCATGATAGATTTTATTTCCATACAAGGTTGTGTCAAAAATGGAATATGCTCGATTTTTTTCAAAAAATGCTCGTGCGCGCGTGCGGTATATTTCCTTGCACGCGCACCGCCTATGGATTTTACATTCTGCTTATAAAATTCAACCCCTTGCGCGCGCGAGATTTTTAGCCTGTGTGCGCGCGCCGTTATGAAACTTTTCCATGTGTTGCACTTTGGTCCCTATACTTCATTCTTCATTCTTTTTTATCCATATCTGACATCTTCTCGATCATTCATCTTCAAACACCATTTAATTGCATCTTGCACTTCTTCAATCATTAACCCAACTTTTGATACTTTGCGGTTTAGTCCCCAAACTTTTAATTAGGCCCAAGTCAGCAAATTTCCCGCTCTTCTGTCCAATTTCATTGTTTTGTCTCGAGTTACACCTGACAAACGAAATATGAATGAAATTAAGTATCAATTCATCCTAAATAATAAAAATTGCTCTAGTTTAATAAATGGAAAAAGTGTATAAAATACACTTGTCAGTGTATACTAATACTATTTTGAAAAGACTTGCATGACATGTTTTGCCTAAACCTTAAGTAACTCATTAGCTCCATCACTCATCTCTTTTTCCCATTTTTGGTTATTCCTTGGAGGTTGATTGTTGAATTTCTTCTCTTGGCGATATTTGGGAATCTTGAACTCATTAGTCAAGTTCTATTGTTCTTTGCTTATAATTATATCCACTAGAAAATTTGAATCTAAATCTTCCAAAAGAAAAATGGAGCTAAAAGGTTGATTAATTATTTCTTCACAAGATTTTTTTCTTAAATTTTAATAATTGGAAAAGGTGAAAGTCGGATGCAAAAGAGCATTTGATAGGCTGAATTGTGTTGTTCATGGAGAATGAGAATAGATTCATGGAAGCACCATACGTTGTCTACGTGTTGAGTAGAGTGGAAGGGCGTTGGGTTGGGGAGTTTTGGGAGTTGGTTTGCACTTTGCCGGGTGGATTGGGCCCTAACCAACTAGGAAAATTAGCCAGATGAATTGGGGCCTCATAATAAATAGCTGCTTAGGGCCTCAAAATTCTCAGGGTCAGCCCTATGAGACAAACCCAAGTTATACAAAACCTCCAATAAGTAAGTTAAAGATAAAGAAGATTATAATTTCTCCAATTCTCATCTTCAAAGATAATAAACATCAGCACTCCCTACCAATAGGATTGATTGCTATAGGATCTTACTTATTTCACAAAATCAAATGGTTATGCCCATCTAACTAAATGAGGATGATGAAGTACTTGGTGTATTTAACAAAGATGAGGGCAAGGATGCGCACAAGGAAAAGAAGATGAGAACTCCAGTTCCGATTGATTATTCAACTGAGGAACAACAATCAGTTTCTGAGACCCCATCAACGAATATGGTTGTAGCTGCAGAATTTGCAAAGCATGTTACAACAACAAATTCGAAATAGGAGAAGCCTCTTGTGGAAAATGATGATTTGTCTTTTGTAATTGGGGATGTTGAATTACATTTTTGTGGGGTTTGGGGACTTTTAGGACGCATTAATTACGTATTAAATGATTTAATTAGTTTAAAAGGGTATTATTCAATTTAGTTAGTTTAATAGGGAATTGAGCCTAAATTACCCAAATTTCTTTTTTCAAGAAAAAAAAGGTACTTATTATTTTGAATTCATGTAAATTAATTTAGTGGTAGATGTTAAATTTAGACTATAAAAAGATGGTTTTTGCATCGAAACAAAATTCGAATTTGTGCTTGTACCCTATAACTAGATTAGAATCGTTCGATTCTAAAGTAGAATTGAATTAATTGAACCAATTAATTTTGATTCAACCCAGTTTGTGGAAAAATGACAACTCCAATTGTATTTGATGGATTCAAATGCTCAAGTAGGGTATCATAAGTTATAAATCCCATTTAAATTGTGAAATATCTAGGTAATTCATTACTTGATTGTATTTTTGTGAATCAAGTGTAAACAAGGTTGACTTTGTTTGACCTCCAATTAGAATAAACGTCCGTATGTTTGTTAAATTATAATTTTCATTCTTAGCCTTTGTTTGATGGGGATTGAAATAAAAAATTTAGTAAATTTTAATAAAAGTTGATAAAATGTATAGTTGAAAAGTTGCGGACCATGAAATATGCAGTTAGGATTAATTATTGACTTTGATTTTAATCCTAGCAAACAGGGTAGTTGGCTTCATCAAATATACAATAGACGACATAATTGGGCCAAATCTACAATTACTTGGGCCAATTTGGTCTGAATCCAGCAATTACATGGGTTTC
>NW_019266413.1:247978-301073 GCF_002742605.1 Olea europaea var. sylvestris
CTTTGATCATTGGAAAAAGGCAATGAAAGATGAGCTAGAAGCGATGGAACTTAACAATACATGGTCTGTAATTCCCTTGCCCAAAGACAAGCATTCCATAGGCTGCAAGTGGGTATACAAAATCAAGCACAAACCTGATGGAAGTGTTGACAGGTATAAGGCACGTTTGGTGGCCAAGGGATACACCCAACAGGAAGGCTTGGATTTTATTGATACATTTTCTCCGGTGGCTAAGCTTGTAACTGTAAAGATCTTTCTTGCCATTGCTGCTATAAATAAATGGCAGATTACCCAATTAGATGTTAATAACGCATTTCTAAATGGTGATCTTTTCGAAGAAATCTTTATGGATCTGCCTTTGGGTTATAACACACATTGCAAAGATGGTTCTCCGGCGGGAAAGAAGCTGGTATGTCGATTAAATAAATCCATCTACGGCTTAAAGCAGGCGTCAAGACAATGGTTTGCAAAATTCTCTAATGCTCTTATTTCCCATGGTTACATCCAATCAAAGTCGGATTATTCATTGTTCACAAAGGGATCTGGAAATACATTTGTTGCTCTTCTAGTCTATGTCGACGACATAATCATTACAGGATCAAATACTATGGCTATAAATTCTTTAAAAGCCCTATTACATAGTCTTTTCAAACTCAAAGATCTTGGACATTTAAAGTACTTTCTGGGTTTGGAGATTGCCTGCTCACACAAAGGCATCTTCCTCTCCCAACGTCACTATACATTACAATTGTTGGAGGACACAGGTTTTTTGGCTTGCAAGCCAGCCACACTGCCCATGGATCCCAAAATCAAACTTTGCTCATTTGAAGGGGACCTTCTTCCTGATGCTTCCAGCTTTAGAAGATTGATTGGCAGACTTCTGTACTTGACTATATCAAGACCGGATATTACCTTTGCAGTTCATAAACTTAGTCAGTTCGTTGCTCAGCCTAGAAAGCCTCATCTTGAAGCTGCTCATCACCTCTTGCAATATCTCAAGGCATCTCCAGGACAAGGACTTTTATTTTCAGCTAACTCTTCACTTCAGATTCGTGCTTTCTCTGATGCTGACTGGGGTGCATGTCTGGACACCAGGAAATCTGTGACGGGCTATTGCGTATTCCTTGGTGACTCTTTAGTATCTTGGAAGGCTAAGAAACAAACCACAATATCAAGGTCTTCAGCTGAAGCTGAATATCGTGCCTTGGCCTCCACTACCAGTGAACTCATTTGGATCTCTCAGTTGCTTCGAGATTTTCATATTTCTTCCTCTGCTCCAGCTCTCATTTTCTGTGATAATCAAGCTGCCATCCACATTGCAAGCAATCCCATTTTCCATGAACGAACCAAACACATAGAAATAGATTGTCACTTCGTTCGTGATAGAATCAATGATGGATTCGTCAAATTGTTGCCGGTGCGAACTCAAAATCAGCTAGCAGATGTCTTTACGAAGCCTCTTCCTGCTAATCTCCTATTCCCGCTAATGTCCAAGATGTCCATCATCAATCCCCACTGTCCATCTTGAAGGGGACTAACAGAAGAAATTTCCCAGCTCAGCACCTCAGCACCGTTTATCCAGCTGTAAACAAATTAGTTAGGAAGTTAGTTAGTTAGTGATAGTTAGCCACGTGTAATCACTGCATTAGTTGCATGGTTAGATAGTTGCATGGTTAGATAGTTAGTTAGTTGGTAATCATTGTATTTATACTCACGGTGTGTAACTCATTTGGTTTCAATGAAAGTTTTCATTCTTCCATTTCAATATTTCAAATTTTAGAAGAATTCTCGTCCATCAAAGAAAAACTTGACATCGAAAACTGATGGATTAAGTAATTTATATTGTTCCAGGAGACTTACCGGATGAGCTTGGCAAGCTTAACCTTCAGAAGTTTAATGTCCACAACAACAGCTTGTTTGGCACCATCCCGATTTCGATGTTCAATATATCAACTATTAAGATGATGGAACTTTCAACCAATCAGTTTTCAGGCCATCTTGCTTCAACCATTGGGCTTTCACTTCCGAATCTCGAAGAGCTTTATCTGGGTGACAACAGATTCACTGGAGTAATTCCAAGTTCTATCAACAATGCTTCTAAGCTTACAATCTTATCAATGAGCACCAACTCTTTGACTGGCACCATTCCCGACTTTGGTAATCTAAGACTTCTACAGTACCTTCTTATTGGAGAAAATAATTTGACAGGAGAATCTTCGAGCCCGCAGTTGAGATTTTTCTCTTCATTAACAAATTGCCGATATTTGAAGATATTTGAAGTATCTTTGAATCAGCTAAACGGTATTCTCCCAGCATCAATTGGGAATTTCTCCAGTTCTCTTCATGCATTCAAAGCATTTGGATCTCACATTAAGGGGGCTATTCCTGATGAGATTGGAAACTTGAGCAGCTTGGAAGGATTATATTTAGATAACAACCAGTTGACGGGATTCATCCCAAGATCACTAGGGAAAGTAAGAAATCTTGAACGTATATATCTTGAACACAATAGGCTTGATGGATACATCCCAGCTGAGCTTTGCAATTTAAGTAATTTGGGTGACTTGTACCTAAGTAACAATACGGTCTATGGGTCAATCCCATCATGCTTGGGCGAACTTAAATCTTTCAGACATCTCTACTTAGACTCCAACAGATTGGAGTCTACTGTGCCTTTAAACTTGTGGAGCCTTAACGATCTCCTGGAACTAAACTTGTCCTCGAACAGTTTAAGAGGCTCCCTACCTACGGAAATAAAAAATTTGAAGGTCGTCTACATACTGGACTTGTCGCAAAATCAATTCTCAGGTGATATCCCAAGCTCTATTGACAGCATGCAATCATTGGTTTCACTATCTTTTGCACATAATAAATTTCAAGGAGCTATCCCTGCGTTTCTAGGAAACATAAAAGCCTTGGAATCCTTGGATCTCTCCTATAATAATTTTTCTGGATTGATTCCGAAGTCATTAGAGGCACTCAACTATTTACAACATTTTGATGTGTCTCACAACAGACTAGAGGGAGAGATTCCTGATGGGGGTTGTTTTGCAAATTTTACTGCTCAATCATTTGTGCAGAACTATGCTCTCTGCAGTGAAACTCGACATCAATTTCCACATTGTGGTAAAACACCTGAAAGATCAAAGTCAAAGATTGTGGTCGCATTAATGAAATATATTCTCCCCCCAATCATAGCAGTTATTCTTGCAATGAGCATAACAATTTTGATGATAAGACGAAAATCATACAGACAAGTACCGAAGAGCGAAAATTCATTAGGTATTTCATGGAGAAGGATTTCTTATCAGGAACTTCGACAATCAACAAATGCCTTCAATGAAACCAACATTCTTGGAAGTGGAAGTTTCAGTTCAGTTTATAAAGGAACACTTTCTGATGGATTGAATGTTGCAGTGAAAGTATTTAATTTGCATTCAGAACGAATAAGCAAGAGTTTTGATATGGAAAGTGAGGTATTGAGCACCATTCGCCATAGGAATTTAATCAAAATCATTGGAAGTTGCAGCAACACAGAGTTCAAAGCCTTGATACTGGAGTTCATGCCTAATGGGAGCCTGGAAAAATGGTTATATTCCCACAACTATTTCTTGGACATGCTAAAAAGATTAAATATAGCAATTGATGTTGCACTGGCTTTAGAATATCTTCATCACGGTCTGACATTCACCGTCCTTCATTGTGATTTAAAGCCTAGCAATGTACTGCTTGACGAAGTTATGGTTGGTCACGTTTCTGATTTTGGTATGGCCAAACTCTTTGGTCAAGGGGAGTCAATGGCTCAAATGAAGACCTTGGCAACAATTGGATATATGGCACCAGGTGATGTTCCCTATTGAGATTCTGAATGTTCTGAATTTATTTTTCTTCAAATAAACTTGGGAATTTTTCGACTGATTCTCAGCTTAGTTTTCTATCTATTGATCTCATAAATGTTTAATGCCATTGTAGAATATGGAACTGAAGGAATAGTAACCACTAGTGGCGATGTCTACAGCTTTGGTATAATGCTGTTGGAGATGTACACGAGGAAGAAGCCGAGAGATGAAATGTTTGGTGAACAAATGAGCTTGAAAATCTAGGTTAGCCAATCTTTAAGTGAAGATAAGATAACTGAAGTTGTGGATACCAATTTGCTTAGAAGTAAGACAATAATTTCACTGCAAAAATGCAATGTGTCTTAACCATCCTAGCATTGGCAATGGAATGTTTGATCGACTCTCTTATGGAAAGAATCTGTATGAGGGAAGTTGTGGCTAGACTTGACAAGATTAAAAAAACGATGTTTTCTAAGAACAAAAGATGCTAAAGATGGAAATGGAGAGCAAATAAAATAGTAATGATGCAAAATGGAAAGTCTATTCTAGTTGTAAATGAAATCAAATCAATTAAGAATAGAGTTTTCCATATTGCGTTTTATTGTTTTGGTGGGATAATGAATTTGTCTCCTTTATAAAAGTAATTCTTAATTTTCCTTATCAGTTAAATTTTTTTTTCCGATATAATTTAGAACCTACAAAATGAGGATCCTTGATTGTAATGAATTACACTTGAATATTGAATAAATTTGCAATCTTGCTCCCATTTCTCCTCCTATTTTCCATTCTTCTCAAATTGTTCTTGTTCTTGAATAACGGTATCAAGTAATGTAAGGACAGCAATGTACAGTGAGAAATCCTTTTTTTTTGCCTTTTTTTCTCTTTTTTTTTGCCCCTCCTCTATGAGGTTTTCCAATTTTATTTCTTGATACTAAAAGTGTTGTTCTGTTATTGAATGTTGTTAAAACACTAAACATATATTTTCAGTAGCCGCTAATACTATTAAGTCTATGCAGGAAAATGGAAGTTTCGGATTGCCATTTCTATCAATTCCCACTAAATCAATACTCAAAACCAATAAAGACTTACATCAAGAAAAGGAAATATATAGCCACTTTTCCTCGAACAATGATACATTCGTTTTACACAAGAATTTTCCACTAGGAATCTTAAAATGGCGTCATTTCAAACTGTGAAGATATGGTTCACCTAACCCCACCACCTAATGTTGTGAGTTGATGGGAGTGAGGTTGACACAATAAGGTCTTCCCTTCTTTTGGCAGAGGCATGGTCTTTCTTCCTACCCCTTCATTATGTACACTCTACCATTTTTCAAATAAAAAGGGGGCAGCTCTCAGTCTCTTGAACACCCAGCAGTAGGAGCTCTCGTTTTTCATAAAAGGGTGGTGGTTCTTCATTGGTTTTTCCCCTCTCTCTTTGGAAGGCAATTGGCATAACATGGGGCTGTTCCTGAGCCTGAAAAAACACCCATAAATCGAAGAAGGAGCTGCTGAAACGAAGCAGAAAAGCTGGACAGATTTTCGGCCAAAGAAGGGGAGTATTCTTCCGGTTTATTTTTCTTGTTTTTGCCTTGAATCTTGTTTGTTGATTGTTGGTTTGGTTGTTTGAACTCCTAGGATCCCCTTTCCTCACTTCTCTACAAATGCACCATTTGATAGTGTAATGTTAATTGTTATGCGCCTATGCACAATCAACTTGGTGTTTTTAGCTTAGGTTTGGAATATTGAGTTTCTTCATTTTTTGCCTCGAGTTTCATTCGTGCTGATGCTCGTCAATTGTTTGTTGAAATGTCTCTAATCTTTTAATCTGGAATTTCATTTTCAAGACACACCCAATTCATGAAAGATTTATTAGATGATTTCCTAAACTACTCAAGTCTTACAATTTTATTTGTGAAATTTTCAAATTTTATTTGCTTCGTTTTGTGTTTTCATTTTTATTTATTTCTGGTGGTGAGGAATTTTCCAATACAAGAATTTTATAGAATTTTTTTTTTTTTTTTTGAATTACCACCAGTGGTTGTATACTAATACTATTTTGAAAAGACTTGCATCACATGTTTTGCCTAAACCTTAAGTAACTCATTAGCTCCATCACTTATCTCTTTTTCCCATTTTTGGTTATTCCTTGGAGGTTGATTGTTGAATTCCTTCTCTTGGCGATATTTGGGGATCTTGAATTCATTAGTCAGGTTCTATTGTTCTTTGCTTATAATTATGTCCACTAGAAAATTTGAATTTGAATCTTCTAAAAGAAAAATGGAGTTAAAAGGTTGATTAATTATTTCTTCACAAGAATTTTTTTTGCTTAAATTTTAATAACTGGAAAAGGTGAAAGTCGGATGCAAAAGAGCATTTGATGGGCTGAATTGGTTGTTCATGGAGAATGGGAATAGATTCGTGGAAGCACCATATGTTGTCTACATGTTGAGTAGAGTGAAAAGGCGTTGGGTTGGGGAGTTGGTTTGCACTTTGCCGGGTGGATTGGGCCCTAAGCAACTAGGAGAATTAGTTAGATGAATTGGAACCTCATAATAAATAACCGCTTAGGACCTCAAAATTTTCAGAGCCGGCCCTGTGAGACAAACCCAAGTTATACAAAACCTCCAATAAGTAAGTTAAAGATAAAGAAGATTATAATTTCTCCAATTCTCATCTTCGAAGATAACAGACATCAGCACTCCCTACCAGTAGGATTGATTGCTATAGGATCTTACTTATTTCACAAAATTAAATGGTTATGCCCATCTAACTAAACGAGGATGAGGAATGAAGTACTTGGTGTATTTAACAAAGATGAGGGCAAGGATGCGCACAAGGAAAAGAAGATGAGCACTCCAGTTCCGATTAATTATTCAACTGCGGAACAACAATCAGTTTCTGAGACCCCATCAACGAATATGGTTGTAGCTACCGAATTTGCAAAGCATGTTACAACAACAAATTCGAAATAGGAGAAGCCTCGTGGAAAATGATGATTTGTCTTTTGTAATTGGGGATGTTGAATTACATTTTTGTGGGGTTTGGGGACTTTTAGGACGCATTAATTACGTATTAAATGATTTAATTAGTTTAAAAGGGTATTATTCAATTTAGTTAGTTTAATAGGGAATTGAGCATAAATTACCCAAATTTCTTTTTTCAAGAAAAAAAAGGTACTTATTATTTTGAATTCATGTAAATTAATTTAGTGGTAGATGTTAAATTTAGACTATAAAAAGATGGTTTTTGCATCGAAACAAAATTATAAGTTCAAAACTAAAATAGGTGAAAATAGAAATTAACTGCAGCAATTTTATTTTTTTATTTTTAGAAAAATTCAAATTCCAGTGTGCCAGCAAGTAGGAATAACAATTTTTAATTTGATTCAACCCAGTTTGTGGAAAAATGACAACTCCAATCGTATTTGATGTATTCAAATGTTCAAGTTGGGTATCATAATTTATAAATCCCATTTAAATTGTGAAATATCGAGGTATTTCATTACTTGATTGTATTTCTGTGAATCAAGTGTAAACAAGGTTGACTTTGTTTTACCTCGAATTAGAATATACTTTTGTATGTTTGTTAAATTATAATTTTCATTCTTAGCCTTTGTTTGATGGGGATTGAAATAAAAATTTTAGTAAATTTTAATAAAAGTTGATAAAATGTATAGTTGAAAAGTTGCGGACCATGAAATATGCAGTTAGGATTAATTATTGACTTTGATTTTAATCCTAGCAAACAGGGTAGTTGGCTTCATCAAATATACAATAGACGACATAATTGGGCCAAATCTACAATTACTTGGGCCAATTTGGTCTGAATCCAGCAATTACATGGGTTTCCCTGTGGACATTTTAGCCCAAGATAACTGAATTTGGGCTTTTATTGGACAGTTTATAAGGTAAAATTGGCTAGATCCTCTTTCACCCTTTTCTCAAGCAAAATATGGTGTAAATTTGAATGAAAAACTACATATTTGTTGAAATTCAAACAATTCACATTGATTTATTACGTTTTATATAGCAAAACTACTCGACGATTACGATCTTAGCATTCACGAATTAGCCTCAGTTACAAGTTTAACAAGTATGGACAATTATCATTCTTTATATAAAAGGTGACGTAAAGCTCTAAAAAGTGTTGTGAGTTCTTGAACTCGAGATATTATGCCTATTTGATAATTACACTCATCCACGTCATCAAATTTTCTAGTAATTATTATCGTATAAATATTTCAATGAATCGAACTAACGAACAACAAAATGACTCCAATGACTAAATGTAACAAATAGTTCCCACCAACACTAATCAGTACAAGATTGATTTTTGATCTTACATCAAAGGGTCATAAATTGATCGAACCGCCCAAAAAATCCGTCACCATCCACCATCAATCAAAGGGAGTAAATTGTCCGAGTTTTGGGCTCTCTTAGATTATAAAAACTAAAATAACCAAATAATTTTATATTCAAGAACTGACTAACAAATAAAATCAAATTAATCGAGACAGGTCAATAGAAAACTTAAAAGTTTTTTTGCTTTTTTATGTATTATGTAGTTTGACTGTTTGAGTGTGAAAAAAATACTGAGTATAACATAATGAACTTGTGAAAGTAAATTCTCGGTGCTATTACTTACTGGAGGGAATCAAGATATAGTTATTAGATTAGGGCTTATCTTTTGATTTTTATTTTTATTTTTTTTTAAAAAAAGTTAAACATGTAAGTGGGCTATGTTGGTTGGTTAACCAACAGTTTGAGATTTCAAACTATGACTAAACCGACATACAATGATTTTGTTTAAAAGAAAATCAAACCAAACCAATTATTTGTGTCAAATCGATCCGAACTGACTCGAGTCGATTCGATTTGATTGGTTTGGTCGATTTTTTTGCCTAGGTCTACTCACTATTCTAACTTGAATTATTCAACCTTAGTAAAATAATTTGCATTCGTTGACAGTGAGAAAAACATTAATTTAGCTCTTATTTTTCAATAAAGTTACTTTTAAGTCTCTAACATACAAGAATGGACCGACTGAATGAAGCAACCCTAGATTTGAACTGGTACTTCTTTTAATAAACTATATAGGACTTCAGCAAGAAAAGGAATAGATAAACAATGTGAAAAGAATGAGATAAACAAGTGGCTCGACCTATCCAACTACTTCTCGACTAACCCAGTTGTTAGTCACAAAGAAGGAAAGGGTTACTTTGGCTTAACGGTATTGAAAGACAACAAAATGATAAAATGAGGTGCCTCGAAAGAAGAGTCGAACTTTTCAGCCTATAAATCTTCTCGTCCTCCCTTTGTTGGGCAATGCTTATGTTGGGCAAGCTTCGAGAAAAGAATCATCTAATTTAAATTTATTATTTACAAGTACATTCCGTCCACATGATTTATTTAGGTTTATGGTATTAGGTTGAAGTTTTATCAATATTGTGTCAAATAGCTCAACATATCCTCATACGTATACTCATAATCACTCTTTGAGAAATATAAAATGGAATGGATAAATAAGAATAGAAAGTAATAAAAAGAACAAGAAATCAAAAAATTACGCAAACAATCTTAACATTAAGAACAATGATGAACTGTAAAAGATAAAAAAAATTATTCCATTCACCAGCTGTCAATATGGGACATCAAAGTTAATTTTTTGAACACGTTACGCCTATTTGACAGATTGGAAGACAGCGATATTGAAAACATACGCTATCACTTACCAGTTGGATATACTTGAATGAGATGCACGGATACGTAACACAATGTTAAAAAATATCCTCGCCCACTCGTCAAATTAAAATAAAAGAGAAAAAAAAAAATTTAAGAGTCAAGACGCGTGACATATCTTGAAAAACGAAAGCTTATCGGATAACCTTATCAATTTGATGCTATTCACATGTTGTTGGTTTGGGGTTTGTCTTCAATGTCTTTGTCAAAAAACATGTGGATTGACTTCATCACTAGGGACTTAACAAATATCATTCATCAAAAGAAAAATATATGCATCGTGAGTTGGTACCATATGAAGGTACAACAACAACAGCCAAGCATATAATGGGTATGGCCCACATATTACAAGAAGGTGCAATCACAGCCATGCAGTGGCTATGGGCCCACTTTTTAATTATAATTACAAATTTGGAAAAGAGAAGGCAACAAAATTTTTGAGTGGGGACAGAAGAAGATGGTGGAATTTATCGCATAATAAATTAGGTTTTATTGCAAGAAAACACGTGGCACCTAGTCAGTGGCTAAGTTCAAAACTAAAATAGGTGAAAATAGAAATTAACTGCAGCAATTTTATTTTTTTATTTTTAGAAAAATTCAAATTCCAGTGTGCCAGCAAGTAGGAATAACAATTTTTAATTATTGTTCCAGAAATAAAACAGCTGATTCTCCAGTAGAGACTAGAGATTGAGAAAAAGGCATGGTTTCATTTTGTTATTAAAAAAAAAAAAAAAATGCTCAATGGTATGTTAACAAATTGATTCACTACAAAAACAAGATTTCGTAAGTTCAGGGACTTGAAAATGAAATGAAAAACAGAAAAACTCAACCGTCTTCTAAAATGGGTGCAATTTTGTTGAAAACATATCTGAGCGAAATTAAAAGTAATTATTTCACTTGCAAACATATCTAAACAGGTTAAATATATAACATGATTACTCGATATTGTAATTATTATTCACTAGCACGAAGATCGTACAGAAGGAAGTTCCCATCCCTCTTCGCCACAGCACAAGTGACGGTATCGTGTGTCATCTACCTAGTCTCAACGATGTTTTTATTAAATGTATTAATGAAAAGTTTTATATTATTGAGAAATGTGTAATCATACTATAACAAAGACAATTCATGGGGGCCCCAATTATATCACAAACCTAATCCAAAGAGAATCCACACTATTAGGATAAGGTAACAAACTTTGGAGAAGTACCAAAATGTCAATGTTACGGTAGATATGGTGGATTGCCTATAAAGCCACTTAAAATTATAAGAATATGAGCGAGATAAAAGTAAGAATAAAATATACTATTATGAAAATATTTTTCAAGAACATGATCGGATTAAAGTAAAATAAAGAGAATGTAATCTCATAGAGGAGATTAGTGAGCATGAGATCTGTAAGTATTATGCCCTAGGTCCAATCGACTTTGGACATAAATACTTTTATATATAATTAATGTAATTAAATGGCAGATCTATTATTATTATCGTATAAATATTTCAATGAATCGAACTAACGAACAACAAAATGACTCCAATGACTAAATGTAACAAATAGTTCCCACCAACACTAATCAGTACAAGATTGATTTTTGATCTTACATCAAAGGAATATGGTTGTAGCTGCAGAATTTGCAAAGCATGTTACAACAACAAATTCGAAATAGGAGAAGCCTCTTGTGGAAAATGATGATTTGTCTTTTGTAATTGGGGATGTTGAATTACATTTTTGTGGGGTTTGGGGACTTTTAGGACGCATTAATTACGTATTAAATGATTTAATTAGTTTAAAAGGGTATTATTCAATTTAGTTAGTTTAATAGGGAATTGAGCCTAAATTACCCAAATTTCTTTTTTCAAGAAAAAAAAGGTACTTATTATTTTGAATTCATGTAAATTAATTTAGTGGTAGATGTTAAATTTAGACTATAAAAAGATGGTTTTTGCATCGAAACAAAATTCGAATTTGTGCTTGTACCCTATAACTAGATTAGAATCGTTCGATTCTAAAGTAGAATTGAATTAATTGAACCAATTAATTTTGATTCAACCCAGTTTGTGGAAAAATGACAACTCCAATTGTATTTGATGGATTCAAATGCTCAAGTAGGGTATCATAAGTTATAAATCCCATTTAAATTGTGAAATATCTAGGTAATTCATTACTTGATTGTATTTTTGTGAATCAAGTGTAAACAAGGTTGACTTTGTTTGACCTCCAATTAGAATAAACGTCCGTATGTTTGTTAAATTATAATTTTCATTCTTAGCCTTTGTTTGATGGGGATTGAAATAAAAAATTTAGTAAATTTTAATAAAAGTTGATAAAATGTATAGTTGAAAAGTTGCGGACCATGAAATATGTAGTTAAGATTAATTATTGACTTTGATTTTAATCCTAGCAAACAGGGTAGTTACCTTCATCAAATATACAATAGCCGACATAATTGGGCCAAATCTACAATTACTTGAGCCAATTTGGTCTGAATCCAGCAATTACATGGGTTTCTCTGTGGACATTTTAGCCCAAGATAACTAAATTTGGGCTTTTGTTGGACAGTTTATAAGGTAAAATTGGCTAGATCCTCTTTCACCCTTTTCTCAAGCAAAATATGGTGTAAATTTGAATGAAAAACTACATATTTGTTGAAATTCAAACAATTCACATTGATTTATTACGTTTTATATAGCAAAACTACTCGACGATTACGATCTTAGCATTCACGAATTAGCCTCAGTTACAAGTTTAACAAGTATGGACAATTATCATTCTTTATATAAAAGGTGACGTAAAGCTCTAAAAAGTGTTGTGAGTTCTTGAACTCGAGATATTATGCCTATTTGATAATTACACTCATCCACGTCATCAAATTTTCTAGTAATTATTATCGTATAAATATTTCAATGAATCGAACTAACGAACAACAAAATGACTCCAATGACTAAATGTAACAAATAGTTCCCACCAACACTAATCAGTACAAGATTGATTTTTGATCTTACATCAAAGGGTCATAAATTGATCGAACCGCCCAAAAAATCCGTCACCATCCACCATCAATCAAAGGGAGTAAATTGTCCGAGTTTTGGGCTCTCTTAGATTATAAAAACTAAAATAACCAAATAATTTTATATTCAAGAACTGACTAACAAATAAAATCAAATTAATCGAGACAGGTCAATAGAAAACTTAAAAGTTTTTTTGCTTTTTTATGTATTATGTAGTTTGACTGTTTGAGTGTGAAAAAAATACTGAGTATAACATAATGAACTTGTGAAAGTAAATTCTCGGTGCTATTACTTACTGGAGGGAATCAAGATATAGTTATTAGATTAGGGCTTATCTTTTGATTTTTATTTTTATTTTTTTTTAAAAAAAGTTAAACATGTAAGTGGGCTATGTTGGTTGGTTAACCAACAGTTTGAGATTTCAAACTATGACTAAACCGACATACAATGATTTTGTTTAAAAGAAAATCAAACCAAACCAATTATTTGTGTCAAATCGATCCGAACTGACTCGAGTCGATTCGATTTGATTGGTTTGGTCGATTTTTTTGCCTAGGTCTACTCACTATTCTAACTTGAATTATTCAACCTTAGTAAAATAATTTGCATTCGTTGACAGTGAGAAAAACATTAATTTAGCTCTTATTTTTCAATAAAGTTACTTTTAAGTCTCTAACATACAAGAATGGACCGACTGAATGAAGCAACCCTAGATTTGAACTGGTACTTCTTTTAATAAACTATATAGGACTTCAGCAAGAAAAGGAATAGATAAACAATGTGAAAAGAATGAGATAAACAAGTGGCTCGACCTATCCAACTACTTCTCGACTAACCCAGTTGTTAGTCACAAAGAAGGAAAGGGTTACTTTGGCTTAACGGTATTGAAAGACAACAAAATGATAAAATGAGGTGCCTCGAAAGAAGAGTCGAACTTTTCAGCCTATAAATCTTCTCGTCCTCCCTTTGTTGGGCAATGCTTATGTTGGGCAAGCTTCGAGAAAAGAATCATCTAATTTAAATTTATTATTTACAAGTACATTCCGTCCACATGATTTATTTAGGTTTATGGTATTAGGTTGAAGTTTTATCAATATTGTGTCAAATAGCTCAACATATCCTCATACGTATACTCATAATCACTCTTTGAGAAATATAAAATGGAATGGATAAATAAGAATAGAAAGTAATAAAAAGAACAAGAAATCAAAAAATTACGCAAACAATCTTAACATTAAGAACAATGATGAACTGTAAAAGATAAAAAAAATTATTCCATTCACCAGCTGTCAATATGGGACATCAAAGTTAATTTTTTGAACACGTTACGCCTATTTGACAGATTGGAAGACAGCGATATTGAAAACATACGCTATCACTTACCAGTTGGATATACTTGAATGAGATGCACGGATACGTAACACAATGTTAAAAAATATCCTCGCCCACTCGTCAAATTAAAATAAAAGAGAAAAAAAAAAATTTAAGAGTCAAGACGCGTGACATATCTTGAAAAACGAAAGCTTATCGGATAACCTTATCAATTTGATGCTATTCACATGTTGTTGGTTTGGGGTTTGTCTTCAATGTCTTTGTCAAAAAACATGTGGATTGACTTCATCACTAGGGACTTAACAAATATCATTCATCAAAAGAAAAATATATGCATCGTGAGTTGGTACCATATGAAGGTACAACAACAACAGCCAAGCATATAATGGGTATGGCCCACATATTACAAGAAGGTGCAATCACAGCCATGCAGTGGCTATGGGCCCACTTTTTAATTATAATTACAAATTTGGAAAAGAGAAGGCAACAAAATTTTTGAGTGGGGACAGAAGAAGATGGTGGAATTTATCGCATAATAAATTAGGTTTTATTGCAAGAAAACACGTGGCACCTAGTCAGTGGCTAAGTTCAAAACTAAAATAGGTGAAAATAGAAATTAACTGCAGCAATTTTATTTTTTTATTTTTAGAAAAATTCAAATTCCAGTGTGCCAGCAAGTAGGAATAACAATTTTTAATTATTGTTCCAGAAATAAAACAGCTGATTCTCCAGTAGAGACTAGAGATTGAGAAAAAGGCATGGTTTCATTTTGTTATTAAAAAAAAAAAAAAATGCTCAATGGTATGTTAACAAATTGATTCACTACAAAAACAAGATTTCGTAAGTTCAGGGACTTGAAAATGAAATGAAAAACAGAAAAACTCAACCGTCTTCTAAAATGGGTGCAATTTTGTTGAAAACATATCTGAGCGAAATTAAAAGTAATTATTTCACTTGCAAACATATCTAAACAGGTTAAATATATAACATGATTACTCGATATTGTAATTATTATTCACTAGCACGAAGATCGTACAGAAGGAAGTTCCCATCCCTCTTCGCCACAGCACAAGTGACGGTATCGTGTGTCATCTACCTAGTCTCAACGATGTTTTTATTAAATGTATTAATGAAAAGTTTTATATTATTGAGAAATGTGTAATCATACTATAACAAAGACAATTCATGGGGGCCCCAATTATATCACAAACCTAATCCAAAGAGAATCCACACTATTAGGATAAGGTAACAAACTTTGGAGAAGTACCAAAATGTCAATGTTACGGTAGATATGGTGGATTGCCTATAAAGCCACTTAAAATTATAAGAATATGAGCGAGATAAAAGTAAGAATAAAATATACTATTATGAAAATATTTTTCAAGAACATGATCGGATTAAAGTAAAATAAAGAGAATGTAATCTCATAGAGGAGATTAGTGAGCATGAGATCTGTAAGTATTATGCCCTAGGTCCAATCGACTTTGGACATAAATACTTTTATATATAATTAATGTAATTAAATGGCAGATCTATTATTTAATTAATAGACAATTAAATAAATAATAGAGTCCGTAGATTCAAATATTTGTAATTTATTAATCACAAGGAGTTGTGATTGTGAGATACAAATTACATCTGATTGAATCTTAAATCATCCGTGGTCGTAAGTAATAACGAGATACGGATATCGTTATTACGGATAGACCATCACGTGTGGCATTTCTTACTTGTGAAGTAAGTAGCTGATCTCACAAGTTAAAGTGTGGTGACACTTAAATGAACACGTGGATGTTTGTTATAGAACAAAACATTGGAGACCCGTCGAGAGATTCCACATGGATAACTATCTGAGTGTCGGTGGTTAATCTCTAACGTTCGGTAGTGAAATTGGTCCTTTGACTTGAGGTCGTCATGGTACCTTATATGAGGACAGTCATACTTTGTAGAGAAGATTAGTGAGCATGAGATCAATGCTTACGCTAGTGAAAATATTGTAATAAATTAACTGATTACGATTTGTTACTGCTAAACATGGTCATTTTATTCACAACTCATAGACAAAAGGTATTATAGATTTTCCTTCATTCGTTTCATTATCTCTATCTTACGTACCTTTAATTAGTTTTTAGTTTTATATATTGTTTGAAATTTATTTCTTTTGTATTTCCCATTCTATTTTTGTTTATCCTTTCTCTCGGTGACATTATTATTGTCGCCTAACTTGACTAAAAGAGAGAGAGAGAGAGGAAAAAAAAGCGTAATAGAATAGAGAGAAGGGATTAAAAAAAAATTAAAAAAATCATAATCGTACATTGAAATATCACATTTGGTAGATCGAAATTCAAGAACACTAGACAAGATTTTATTTGTCTTCTTGTGCAATACTGTCTAGTACTATGTAGGAAATATACCAAAATGCAACTTATTCACTTAAAATTTTTACCACAATGGTGTTGTGGAGTATTTGACTTATCATAAAAGACTTTTGCTAGGGAATGAATTATCTGGTCAAGTTGGCTAGAATATAATGTATGAAGTATCTTCCACATTCTCTATTTTGAGCTGTTTTCCAAGATTACTAGATTATAAGTATATTTTAACACAAGAATAAGCCATTATTTTTTGGATAATGAGCCTTCATGTAATATAATATATTCACATTAAACCTATATATTCGTCCCTACAACATATCACTAAAAGTTAAACACGTGATTTATTGAGTTTAGTGATGGTAAGAAATAATCAACCCCGAGTTGCACGAATGTTATCAAGGGAGCATTGTATTTGTCAAATATTATGATATTATGTGCTTATTTATTATTTAACGAACCAAATAAGAAATTTAGAATTGGTGAACGAAGTTAAACTAACTAGGATTAGATCAAAATATATGAATAATATTATATAATATTCTTTTAATTTCATATATATGCAAGAATCAAAAGGCCTACTATTGTCTATGATTTTTGGGTCTATTTATTGCTGACCCTAATCGTCATACCACTGAATCAACGAGCCATGGACTAGCAGTGGGCTTGGGTTGGCTCAATTCGAGCCATTGACGCAGCATACAAAGGATTGAGCCGCGCCTTTTACTTTTTTTTAACTATCTATTTTAGAACAATAGAATTTACACAAAATAAATAAATTAAATATCGAACATCGAAATTGGCTCACCATTCGTAAAATGGAGCTCGACTCAGTTTTATCTGAATTTATTGCAAGTCCTAATCGTGAGACCACTGAATCGACAAGGAGCTTGTACCCATTACCAAGAATAGGATGTAAAACTAGAGAAGGGACAAAAAGGTAGGAAAAAGTAAAGTAAATCCCACTTTCTTTGTTTTGGTGGGACGAAAATGGATTGGTTTGAAGCAAGAAAATGTTATGGATAAGAAAAAGAGACTGAATTCACATGTACCTCTTTTCACCCCTCCTTTCCCTTTCTCCCTCCAATTTGCCAGCCCATCACCCACGCCACGCCTCCTCACATGCATCGCATCTCACCTCACGTGCCTCATATTTCCAGATAGGATTATACTAGATGTACCTAATTTTTTTTACTTAATACTTTACATACACTCACAATAGCGGGTGCGGGGCTTACATGCTTGTGAGAGTAGGTAAACCAAATTATGTACACTTAGAGAAATCCCTCCAGATAAGCATTAAGCCCATCTTCGGCGCGGCTGGCTTAACTGGCGCAGCTAAGCCAACTTCTAGTATTAAAAAAAAAAATTGAAAATAGATTAAAATAAGCTTTTGGAAAATAATATTCATGTCTACTTTTTACTAGTTTAATTAAAAGAATGAAAGCAAGGAATTTGGCCGTACCAACTACCGAAGGTGAAAGTAAGAAGATAAGACTGCCACTAATCTTAAATAAGATTTAATAGATTATAGATTAATGTTCGTGTCAATTCATATTTCCTTTGCATTTATTATTTTATTGTATGGATGTACGAATATGATAATATTTATAAATTCTGTAATTATGTTAGATTTCTCGAGTTCGTAATTTAACGATGAGCAAAAAATGTCAACCAGACAATATGTTTGGCCTCCATTTTTTCAAATTTATTTTTAATTACAAATTCTTTAAAAAATTACTAACAAAAATACAAGTTCTCCAAAAATGGGGCTCAAACACTAGGTAAATGAAAGATGCAAAAGCAATGATAACTCGAGATGGGCTAAATTTCGTTAAGGGACGTAATTTCAAATAATAATCCAATTCATTATCAATGAGGGTCATGCGAAGCCTCAAGTTTGATTTTCTTTTTGCACTAAATAGTAAATACGTCTCTCTTGTTAAATTTATATATATTTTTTAAAAGTGTTCTTGTCGCTATATTTCATGTAATGGAAGAGGGTAACATATGTTATTACATCTTATGACTTCATTAAATCGAGAGCTAGAGTTTGGATTGATTATATTTAGAAATTTTCCATTTGCTTTCTTGGCTATTCGACTTAACAAAATTATGAATTAACCTACTTTATTATAGGAGCCTGTTTGGGATGGATTGTAAGAATTAATTTTTTTACTGTTAGGGGGAAAGTGAGGTTCACCTGTGAAAGAAGAAGTCAATTATGATAATTGAAATAGTGAAATAACGGTCAAAAAATCAAATTTTTAGGAAAAAAGTCACTCCCAAACATGCTTTTAATTATTTGAATTAATTGATTATCTTATCAAGGAAAAAAAAAAAAAAACCCATATAAATGAGTGAAGCTTGAATATTCAACCCCACCCCCAACCACTCCTTACCTAGCTTCAGAATAGGCTTGTAGATAAATTGATTGACATAAAAAGAAAAGAAAAATAAATAAATAAATAAATCTTACCTCTAGAAGAACGTAAGAAACGAAATATAAGACCTTAATCAACAAGAATCCTCATCTTCTTGCCAAAATTCAACATGGCTACGCCCACCATCAATGACCTCCTGCCGGAACCCATCCTCTCCAACATAATCGCCTCCGTTTCGGATGTTCGCAGCCGCAACTCTGTCGCTTTAGTCTGCAAAAGATGGCGCCTCTTGGAACGCGCCACCCGAACCACTCTCACCCTCCGTGGTAATATCCGGGACCTTTACTTTTTCATGGTGCCTACCTGCTTCCGATCCGTAATCCACCTCGATTTATCACTTATTTCGCCCTGGGGCCACTCCCTCACCACCTCCTCCGCCGCCTCCCTCACCGACCCAGCAATAATCGCCCAATATCTGCTCCTTGCCTTCCCCGCCGTCACTTCCCTTACGCTCTACGCCCGCGATATATCGACTTTACAGCTACTGGCTCGACTGTGGCCTGATTTGAAGCAAGTGAAGCTGGTGAGGTGGCACCAGAGGCCCCAATTAGCCACCGCCGGTGAAGAACTCAATAATTTGTTTCAACAATGTAGGAGCCTTTGTTCTCTTGATCTTTCATCGTTTTATTGCTGGACAGATGATGTTCTTTTAGCACTGCAATCGAACCCATTAGTTTCGTCGAACCTCACTTGCTTGAATCTATCGAATCCATCATTTTCTGAGGGGTTTAAGTCTGATGAGATTAAGGAAATCTCAAAAGCTTGTCCCAATTTGAAAGAATTTCGCGCGGTGTGTATGTTTGATCCGAGGTACATTGAGTTGGTTGTTGGAGATGAGGCTCTTGTTTCTATAGCAACGAATTGTCCTAAATTGACAATCCTTCATCTAGCGGATACCAATGCCTTGTCGAATTTGAGGGGAGATCCCGAAAACGAGGGGTTTACACAAGAAGATGCGAGGATTAGTGTCCCTACTTTGATCGAAGTGTTTTCTGGGCTTCCATTGCTGGAAGAGCTTGTTTTGGATGTCTGTAACAATGTTAGGGATAGTGGTCCTGCTTTCGAGGGGCTAAATTCGAAATGCCCAAAGTTGAGGCACCTAAAGTTGGGGCAATTTCATGGGATTTCAATGCCGGTTGAATCGACGTTGGATGGAATTGCACTGTGTGAAAGGCTTGAATCCTTGTCGATTAGGAATGTGGGCGACTTGAATGACATGGGATTGATTGCCATTGCGCGGGGGTGTTGTAGATTGGCCAAGTTTGAAATTCAGGGTTGCAAGAAGATTACGATGAAAGGAATGAGGACTTTCGTGCATCTGCTTCAACGAACATTGGTCGAGGTTAAGATCTCTTGCTGCAAAAATCTTGGTGCATCATCTTCTTTGAAAGCATTGGAGCCAATACAGAGTAGGATTCAAAGGCTTCATATAGATTGTGTTTGGGATTGCAATGAAGAAGACCTCAACAAATTGGATCAAGGTAAGATGTTAAATCAATCTTTTGGACATACAAACTACTTGAGAAATGATGATTGTGAGTATGGTGGCAATAGCAAACGGCGCAAGTACCTGGATGATCCGAATTGCTCTTATGCTAGTATGGATGTCAATGACAATGTCTACTACAAAAGGGGCAAGAATTTGTATGATCTGAATTGCTCTTATGGTGAGATGGATGTCAATAACAATGGCTATGACAATGGAAATGGATTTGGTGAAAAGACGTGGGATAGGTTGCAATCTCTTTCGCTCTGGATCACTGTAGGTCAGCTTTTGACTCCTCTGGTGTCTGCAGGACTCGAGAATTGTCCCAATCTGGAGGAGACAAGGATCAAGGTTGAAGGAGATTGTAGGGAGATGTCAAAGCCCTCTGAACGTGATTTTGGATTGAGCATCCTTGGGAATTACCAGAATTTATCAAAGATGCATTTGGATTGCGGGGAAATCACTGGCTATTCACAGACTGCGCCTTCTGGGCAGCTGGATTTGAGCCTTTGGGAACGGTTTTATCTATTTGGTATTGGAGGTTTGAGTCTCATGGAACTGGATTACTGGCTTCCACAAGATAGGGATGTTAACCATAGGAGTCTATCTCTTCCAGCAGCCGGACTACTTCAAGAGTGTTATACCCTTCGGAAGCTTTTTATACATGGGACGGCTAACGAACATTTCATTATGTTTCTACCGAGAATCCCCGGACTAAGAGATGTTCAGTTGAGAGAAGACTATTATCCGGCACCAGAGAGTGATACGAGCACAGAGATGAGGGCAGACTCATGCTGTCGCTTTGAGGCTGCTCTGAATAGGCGCCAAGTTCCTGATTGATGCAAAGGACGTTCTGGGAAAACCGATACCCAAATCTTGCAACTTTGTTCCAGTTTTCTGTTATTTTGCTTTACCGGCATTTTATAACTTCGAAGATGAAATCTTGTTACATTCCAATTTTGACAATATGTTTCGAGTAATGTGCCTCTACTAATTCCAATACATGGCAGCAAGAAGTCCATTTTTTCTTTGATTTCACAAAATGGATGATCGTTTTCCCCCATTTATACTGAAGGGGGAACAGGAAAATCACACGGAGTACAATTTGAGCCGGAAATAAGTTGTTTGTAAGCCTCAACTATGTTATTTTTCTATACAAATGAACAAAGCTGCATTAGGAAAGTGATAACTCGCAGTCAAGTAACCGGGGAAGAATTTCCTCACAACTTGGTCGTTCATCTGGTTCAGCCCAACAATCTGCAACCGCGATATTATACTGTCATGACCTCGAGCAAATATGAAATTTCGGTAGCCCTCACATAAGTACAAGATTCTAAAACACGTACCTGCAATTAGCCTACCCAAGGGTCCTTCAGGTATTTCCAACCGAGACCCTTCATTTGCTACGGCATAAACAACCTAAATAGACGACGGAATTTTGGAATATTAAGCACTCTATTAAAGAACCATTATATAAAATGCATTACAGAAAGTCATATGTACCCGCTCTGGTGGTGTCCCATCCCATGGTTTATTTAGGGTGCATAGTTCCCACATTATTACTCCGAGGCTGAAAATGTCACATTTTACGGTGAAGGGTTCATTGCGTATGAGTTCTGGAGCCATCCATTCTGGTGTCCCTGCTGATGAGGAGTCCCGCATAGTTGTGTCTGTCATTATCCTTGACAGCCCAAAGTCACAGATTTTAACTGTCGAGTGCTTGTTGACTAGGCAATTTGCACTTTTTAGATCGCGGTGGACAATCTTCATGCGATGTAAACACATCAGCCCTCTAGTTGCAAACAGAAAACAAACATCGAGTTTATAGTTATCCATATACCATGGTTTTCTTTGATGCAAAACACATTCTCACTATTCAAGAACAGCTTTCAAATTAGACTCGTAAATAATCAATACGATTTGCAGGAACAAATCAGTAGATAATCAAATTAGACTCGTAAATAATCAATACGATTAGCAGGAACAAATCAGTAGATATTTGAACTTTCCAAGAATACAGTACAGTGTTTATGTCAATACATTAAATTGAAAATTATCCTGGTAGTTTTTTAGGACACGTCATTTTGGCAGTGTACTGAACTACGGATTTTGGGCTTTAATGAAGCCTTACAAATGCAAGGTTCCAGGTAAAATTTTACCTAAAGATTGAGGTAAATTCAGAAATCAAATATTGGAGTCATAATCCAGGAATTATAATTAAAAGAGTGGAATCCCAGGATCAACCCAGAGTAGGTGACACATAGTACACAAGAATAATCAAGAGCAACAGCACTATAACTGTCATATCTCGAAACAACTGTGAACCATAAATCTTCCAAATTTCCAAGCACTGTCATTTTCATGTGTTGATGTTTTGACTAGCGCCTATCCTCAAATATAACCCCTATTTGGCCCCCATTTTCTAAAATTCATTTCTAACCACATATTTCATAGAATCCACAACTTTTATTAACTCTTAAATCACACATTTCATCTACTTTTATCAAAATCTACTAAAATTTTGATTTTTATCTTAAATCAGACAGGCTTAATATCCATTCACCAAAAAGATTTAAGAAAACAAATTTTCCAATGGATACATAAGGCTATATACTTTTAGCTTATGTTCATCAGTTTTTCAATGTTTGAGGTGGTTTGATATATTTATCTCCTAACTATGTGATGTAAAGTATTATTGATCATAATTCCATCTGCTGACGGTTGTGGCCTCCACTCAAATACATGACTTGATGTAGTTGCTCCAGATCTTCTGGTAGGAATTGAAGTGAAATCAACAACCGAAGAAAAAGAATTCATGTATCTGATCCAAAACTTATTAGAAACAAAACTTCATTATCTTAAATCATTACCATCGTTAATACAACTCCAACTTGAGAGTCAAGAGTCTTACCTTATTCTACACATTAAGCCCTTGTCTAAGCCCCATTCTTAGGAAAAAAATACATTTTTAAACAGTGTTTTGATATTATTTCCACTACACATTCTTTAATAAAATAATATTACACGCAAATTCAAAATTTTTCCTTACTTTTTAACCACACATTCCCCATCAATACACTACTCAAAAATGCTTTTTTCCCCCCAAAATGGGACTCAAACAAAGGCCATATTTACTATACTCACCCAAACTCATGTTTTCGGTCTCATGAGTTAAGTGATCTCCCAATATTGAACACAAACCCATCTAGATGATGCAAGAATTGTCCACCATATGATAGTAACTTAATATTTTGGAGAAAGGGGTGTCCATATGTCCAAAGTCATTCAAAAAGAACATGACAGAAAGTGGACTGGAAAGTCCTTAATTGAACTCTCTACACACTCGTGCCAAATTTTAGCACTGTCCTCTATTTTTCTGCCAAGAGGTTGTGTGAAAACAAGATGAAGAGAGTATCATTTAGGTCTTGGTGGCATATAATTTTGACATATTTAACATTTATTCAATAATCCAAGAAATCATCACTGGAATATAGTTTTTGATGTATCAAAAAGTTTTAACTAACCTGCATATGTCGCGCAGCATTTTAATTCTCCTCCGCCAGCTCAGCTTATTCTTCTGACCACTCAGATGAATCAAATAATACAATGATCCCATTTCCATGTATTCAGTGACCATTGACAATTGTGGAGGCCTTGTGCAGGCACCAAGAAATAATATGACTGCAAGAAAAGCAAAAGTTGGATTGTGAACATTTAGGTTTGAATACAAACCGACTGATTCACCAACAAGCTAACTTCAAAACATGTAAACACTAAGCGCCCCTCTCCATGTAGAAATATAGCAAAAACTATGAATTATATACAAATATTTTTCAAGAGGTACAAATAACATAAACAAAAATAAGTTTGTTCCAACTTTCAAGTAAACATGGTTGAACGTGTTAGTATTTGTGATGTTATAAATACAGGTAACTTAATTAATTTTTTAATTTTTTCCCGTGGAGTTGCATTATTTGAGATCTTTTTTGAATTTCATTTGTTTTAATGATAGTTTAATGATAGAGTCAGATATTCATTAAAACATTTTCATTTGCCAATGAGGCTTAGCTCAAGTGGTAAGCCTTAAGGCCCTGCAACTACAAAGTCCAGGTTCATGTAAAACATGAAAAGTTCGTAGGTACTAAACAATCAAGAAGATTTTTGGTCAAAGGAAAGAGTGCCCGGGATTATAGTCAATAATTTTCTGGCTTTTCTTAAAGTTCATATGCCAAGGGTATTTTTATGGTTTTCCAGATTTGTCGTGATTCTGGATGAGCATTGACTTGTGCAAGTTTCACGTGGAACCCTCAGTATCTAGGTCCAGCTTAGCATAAAACTGTTAGCCAGTTGCAACTTTAAAATCCCATTCCTTCCCATTGGAGAGCTTCAAAGACCATAATTACTCATGTAATCTCATTGTCTTCAATAGAGTGGATAATTAAGGAGATGTTGCAGGCCCTTGTAAGGGTAAAGATCCCTACTGACTACTCTTCTACTTGTTCGATTTGTTTTCCTCTTTCTTTCTTCTTACTCTATGCTTCTACAGTTCTGAATTCACCACAGCTATATTCAGACTTTTCTACCTTCTCCCTTCATTAGTAGAGCATACCAACTGAAGAAAAGAAGTACCTGCAGAACGAGGCAGTGAAGACTCACCAAGTAGACAGCAAGCAACAGCTTCTCAGCCCCCTAACCTTATCAAAGCACCAGTAAGCCCTTTTTATTTAATAATAATTATAATCATCACCCCTTCCATAACATCTTAAACCAATCAATAGCAAATACTCTGAAGTTACGGCAATGGGACTGTTTATCACATCCTGTTCACCCACCAGAACTTCCTTTCATGCTCTAATTTCAAGCCTTAATCCTTGCCAATCAATTATCTATCCTGAACCTATACATTACATATGTTTTCTCTCCTTTATGGCCAATAAACAAGACCCCAAGCTACTGAAATTTCTAATCTTCGGCTCTCTGCTGTCAGATTTGGTTGATCTTTGTTGATTTCTGGGACCTGTTCTGCATCAAAATGGAAATCCAACTATTGGAAGTTCCTTACGGTTGACTTGGAGATCCAATTTTTTTTTGGTAACCACTCTAGTTAGGGATTATGCTTTTATTATTCGTAATTGATACAAAAATATGGAATAAACATCACCATTCACTCAAAAGAATGAGAAAAACATAATGTGCATTTAGAATTACAGTCACCAATTAGAAATATAATATATTTGTCAATTTTAAGTGATGATCCATCTTAACCTTTTCACACAAATATGATCGACAATAAAGGTAGATTGATTTATTGGTCAAAAATATTACCCAAAATGATCTTTTGGAATAACTTAACATGCATCTTAATAATTTTTTTTTTTTTTTTATTGGATAACTAATATATAATGATGTCAAGATTATAATGCTAATATGAATGCGAGTTTTTCAAACCAATAGTTTTTGGTTTTTCTGGACCATGACTTGCAATGTAAGTATATTAAATTAAGCTAGCAAAAAAAGGCTTGGAATTCAAGAAAAATAGGAAAGAGAAGTACCATTTGGGTGCCGAAGGCGACTGCAGAAAAATAAATGGAACCAGATAAAACTGCAGTGTTAGAATGATATACCAGAAGAGGATAAAGAAAAACAAAAAATGATGCATCAAACAGGATAATACCTGAGAATGGATATTTCATTGCAAAAATCCTCCATGTTTTCAGCAGTGAGATCTTGCTCCAAAAAGACTTTAATAGCAACCTCAGTTCCATTCCAAACACCACGAAAAACTTCGCCAAAAAACCCTGGATACGTAATCCCGTAAATCGAACATTAATCGCCAACATTGAAAATCGACAAGTAACAAATGACTCAACAGTAATGTACTCGTAAATAAAAAAATAAAAATTGGATTGATTTTCATTGTTCAAAAAAAACTATTTGAGGCTTACGCCTAGCCTCACAGAGGTAGACCCTTAGTACCTGATTAAACCTTCCAAAAACTATTGATGTCATACGAATTTAGGGCCAACTCAACACCCCATATCTCTTCATGCCCATTATTCATTGAGATAGACTACGAATTGTAAGACAGATACAGAAGTGTAGTATTGTTACTACTTCTGTTTCCTCTTTTGATTTCACCTTTTGTGTCGAAAGTAATTCAACTTGTCCAACAAATTTTCTTCAATTGTATAATTTATGCGAAGAACAGCATCACTGCAGTAATTATATGAAAAATTGTAAACCGGAACTCCTTTTATGTTCTACCTCAATCTCAAAGCATTTGGTCAAGTAAAAAGGGAATCTGGCAATAAACTTTCAGAGAATGATAGACATAATTATTTCTGCGACTTTTTATCTTTTCAACAATTAAACACCTGGTCGTGCTGCAATTCTCTCTCCTTTCCTCTCTAATAAAAGTAATACAAGAAGTCAACAACAGTAATATTATTAGCAATGCTTACCAATCCCAACGCGAGTGCCAACAGTTAACTCCGAAAAATCAATATTCCACTCTTCAAATGGCAGCAAAGGCTTGTTCTGGAACATAGGTAGTCCCAGTACTCTGTTCCATGCTGAAACCATTTCTTCCTTTACCTTATGAGTTCCTATTCTATCTGGAGTTGGACTGCTAAGTTCATGAGGAGATGAAGGTAACGACATTGCCTTCTGAGAGTTGGTTTGCCCTCGAGGAGGATACAAGGATGACCTTCCACCAGACATGTTATCCTGATCAGGAAGGTGGATAATGGCACATGAGCAAGAACATAGTTCTTCACAATTATATATGAATCCAAGGCTTTGAACTATTGAATTACAGGTGCAGTGAACATGTGTGCAATATAAAGACATTCGCATACAATGAGAAATTTAAATTTTTTGAATTATGTATTGGTGTTCTAAAACTTGTTTAGTGAATCAAGCAACTGACCAGGTGCTTACGAAGATGGTCCAGAATACACAATATATTAGATCTTACACTCAATGCACTTGTGTACAATTCTCTGTTTAAAATGATTACCTCGTTTAGAAACCCATTTTCTTTTAGTGACTTAATTTAACAAACCATAATATAGAAAGCAAGAGGCTTATGGGACTAACTGCCTTCATACAATTCCACGAATGGATTGAAAATGAATTTTCAGTTGAACTTCTAATAATTTAAGAAACAAAGTAATATAGCAAACAGCGAAAAAGGTGTTGATCCGAGAGCTGACAATCCCTTGCTAAAATAGAAAACAAGGGGCTCATGAGACTATGCATCTTTACCGTTCTACGAATGGATTGAAATTGAATGCTCAGTTGAACTTCAGTTATCTTAAGAAACACGATGACAAAGATAAAAGCTAAAAAAGGTGTGGACCCCATTGCTGACAAACCCATTCTTCAACTTTTTGGTTTTTGTGTTTTTGAAAGACGTGGATAAATGTAAAAGAATGCTTTTAAAAATTCACAAGCAAATAGCTGTAATTAGTCTTATTCCTCTATTGTATGGTTAACCTCATTAGCATTATTATAGGAGAAACGACTATGCATCTTTACCGTTCTACGAATGGATTGAAATTGAATGCTCAGTTGAACTTCAGTTATCTTAAGAAACACGATGACAAAGATAAAAGCTAAAAAAGGTGTGGACCCCATTGCTGACAAACCCATTCTTCAACTTTTTGGTTTTTGTGTTTTTGAAAGACGTGGATAAATGTAAAAGAATGCTTTTAAAAATTCACAAGCAAATAGCTGTAATTAGTCTTATTCCTCTATTGTATGGTTAACCTCATTAGCATTATTATAGGAGAAACATTGGGGGGCATAAATAGAGGAGAAATGTTAGGACGATGTTAGGTTATATATATATAGAATTCATCAGAAAGGAATTTGGAGTACCAGTGCTGAACTTCAGTCTTATAATAACTAAACGATATAGAATTTGAAGAAGCCAATGAATCCAAAAATATACTCATACTGATCAAATGTGAGGAAAAACATTATAACCTATAAATGTTGGAATGTCAGATACAATTTGACTGTTAGACAGTAGAAAATTAAACTTGATTTTATAACTGCATGCAATCAGTTACAGATACAAGAACATAGGATACCAAAAAAAAAAAAAAAAAAAATCAAGTAGGCTCAGTTGAAATAGAAATATCATCACAAAAATCAGTACAAAAGTGAAAGTAATAGAGAACACAATGTCAAAGAAAACATACATCTTTCAGCTGATCTGTGCCATGTTGGTCAGCTGAACCAAAGGAATACGAGCTGGTATCCTGTTGTTCTCTTAAGACACGATTCTGCTTTAATGATTCATTCATTGCTCGTACAGCCCTAAATTGATTCACAGTAATTTTAACAAGTGAGAGACGAACACTGTAATCTGCAGGAAGTTACATGGAGAGTAGCTGGATCATGAACAATAAATACAAAAACAAGCATGGTTCTGGACGAAATGTACTGAGCTGAGCTTCTGAAATAATTTGATTGTTACAAAAATATTTGGAGCTTATTAATTTATCAACTAAACCTGATTCAGTTTCATGCTTTTTATGAGCATAGAAGTGTGCTCAGCTTGACTAATTTTAGGTCACAAGCTTCACACAAGACAAGGGAGGGAAAAAAGAGTCAAAGCAACATCCCGACATAAAAGAACATGGACGTTACATATCTATTAGACAAAGAAACAGAGCTCGCAAAATAATAATTGTGCATTCATCAACTCACACGTAAAGTAACATGCCAATTAATTTCCCTAATCTACTGTCATAAAGTAAAATGATAAAGATAGCATCAAGGAGCTAACCACAGGTTCTTCTCTCCATCGGAACAATAGGGTCGTTATGCTCATTACTAAACTTGTTGAAGAGATGAAATATAACCAAGGTATATCTTTTTTATCAAAGGTTAAATCGATCATCAGAAGAAGAATTAGGCCATAACCATGGGAACATTTAAGATTCAATAAAATTATCTCTACAAGCTACCATTTAATCAAAATTTAAGAGATGTTGATAAATTATCTATAATATAACAAGCCAATGGATTGTATAATCTACTGTTTCAGCATGGAAAATCCACTGTTCGGCAAAATTGATGCAAAATAGCTGCAAATGAAACTTATGTGCAATTTGGAGAAAGCCGTTATAGCCCCTCAAGAAGTTTTTCCCTTTCTCCCACCTATTATTTTTTCAACAAAGAGTACTATCCTTTTTAAAGGACTTCATTAAAAGGAAACGAAACAATTCCAATGTGATAATAAGAGAGCATGTTTGTAAGGAAAAAAAAATAACCTGACAATGTCATCACCGATTTCTGGAGTCATGCTTATACTTCTTCTCCTTGTTCTCCGTGTATCTGGCATTGATGCACCTTCTGACCTGGGGCAAATTTCAACTTATAAATCAGTAAAACCCAAGGAGTTCAAAAGGATCAATGATTAAATAAACTAAGCTGTTTATTAGGCATTCTCTTTATAAAACAAGAAGCTCCAATAACAAGAACAAGAAAATTCTGGACTAGCACATGGGCATTGTCTAGAATGTGCATACTCAATACAAGAGTATAGTTTGCACATTTTTCTCATTTGGTTCAAGTAAAGAGTACATCAAAAGCACCTCATCTGTCTCGTTGGTGGAGTCAATGATAATTAAATCTTAGTGCCCATTTGGTTTTGATAAAAATCAGATTTTTTGTAAATTTTAATAAAAATTAATGAAATGTGTGGTTGAAAAATTGATAAAGTTATATGTGAATTAAAATGAGTTTGGGAAAAAATTTGTTTGATAAAAATGGGGGCCAAACTGAGGCTTAATAACATTGGATGGCTAAAGATTTTATTATGGGCACAGAACACATGACTTTGTTAAATAACATCATATTGCTTGTATAAGTGATCCTTATCAGCCTAAAATAGTTTCAGGTAGTCAGATTTTATGCTTCATAGTTTCTTATGTCAAATATTGATGCTGGTAAGAGGCCAACAGTCCATTACAGCCTAATATGTGATTAAAAACTCAATGAGACATGTTTTAGGGACATCATGAAATACTGCAGCACTACGTTGTCCCTTTTCCTTTTCACCTCACTGTAAAGCAAAAAGAACTTTGTTAATAGTCTAGCACCCTTTTTCTGGTCTCTCCTCTTTCCTTTTGAAACTTATTATCTCCTCTTTTTTCCAATTTATCTGCAATTTATCACCATTATTAGATGTCACATAATTACCCTTAATAACCCCTATAAAGCTCTTGATCAATTATGATAATTTTGAAAGCAGGGGGAATAAAACAAAAACTTAACATGAAATTTATGGAGCAGCAATCATGTGACAAGTTTCCTTATTCAACAAATAACCTTTTTCATATAAAGTTGCTTATCCAACAAGGGAAATTTGCTTAAAATGAATTTGTTGAAGAAGAGCCAAAAGGAACACAGTTAACTTATGGACAGTAAGTAATAACTTTCCAGCGACACCATTCCTTGCGAAAAAGCAAATAGGAATTTTGCATAGAAAATTAAGAACCAAGGTACTCAAATGGAACCTCTGGCATAAATCCAAGACGTTTCTTTGTTTTACATGAGAAAAAAATTCTTAATTCCTTGGATTGGTAATATTTGATAGTAATCATTATAATCTTTCCAGCGATTCAATGAAAATCTGGGTAGCATGCAATGTTAAAAACGTCACAACAAATTCAAGAAAATACAAAGTATAATTTTATAAGAGAATCATTATACATTTTATGCATAATATCACTACCTCATTTTTGTCCCGCATCAGTGTGCCCCTCAAGGGAGCCTACACATAGTTCCACCAAAAGAGTCACCCAGATATCTAGGAATGTAACCCCAAACATAGAATTACGACGATAGTCGTCGTTAGACAAACTTTATCACCTATAAACTACGGTCACTTACACTCAAGGAAGAGGATTTTAAACGATTACAGGTCAAATAAATCAAGTTGTAAAACATTAACATCTCCAGCATTTGTTACTGCATTATTAACACAACAATGGACTCAAAAGGCCAACTTTCCTCACGTTCCCTAATCATTACCTACTGATTGTCCCTCTTCTGAAATAAAATAAGAGAACAAAAAATAAAAAATAACAAGTATTCACTTTGATTTCCCACATCATATAAAAGGTCTTAAGCCAACCTCTCATAACAGACAACCGGCAAAATAAGGAGACATTTTTCTTGGTCTCGAATCAACCTTTAAATACAACTGACCAGCAAAATATGATGACATCTTCGTTGAACTTTGGCAAAGAGCTTCATGTGCACAAGAAGAACTATTTGATATAAACTTGCCATGCACTATGATTTAATTGATATAATAGCTAAAGAGTGACGTTGATGATCCACCACTTATCAAATTGAATTGCGATGAATGTTAAAATAAAAAGTATATAGGAGAAATCAATTTTAAGATTCTAAATCAGATACACTAGCCAAGAAAAAATTTCAAATCCGTGGAAATAAATATCAAGATAATAACAGAAGTATGCACCTTGATGTAGCTATGTCATTAGAATAATCTCTGAAAGATTTGTTATCTCCACTAAGCATGGATCGACCACGTGCGTGAAATGAAGGATGTTCCGGACTGAAAATTCCGCAAAGCTTAGAAGTTTAATAGGGATTTCAACCTAAAATCCTTCCTCTGTAACTTCTCAAATGAAAGTTTCAGGCATTGAAGACCATAGTTACTATACAGAAGTAAGAGCTATTTAAGGAAGGTCCAAACAACTCATAATAGCGTTCATTACTCTATATTATAAAAGAAGAATTTACTAGAAATAAGTTACAATATCTGAGCATAAAACCAGAAAAATAAAATGGGAAAGTATCCACTCAACTGCAAAATGTGTGGCGGAAATATACTGAAGTTATTTTACTTAATTATAGGTGTTCTCCAAATATATATATATATATATAATAAAATAAAATAAATAAATAAATTACTTTTTGGTTTATCTATATACCATCACGCCACGTGTCAGTAAAGGAATCATTAGCTAACATGCCATTTCCTCAAGAAGTTCATCTGATCTAAGTTGGTATTGTTAATCCCTTTTAAAGAGGATATAAGAAGGCAATCCAGTGAGTCTGATCAGAGAAAAGGATTTTCAAACTAAATATCAACAAAAAATCACCATTATTATATTAGTGAGATATATATCCAGAAACTATTAGTATTTTCTAGTTTCTTTTCCTATCTACCAAAGCAATTCTTATTTATTTGTTCAATGGTTCAAATCTAAACACTTCAAAAAATTTCTGTTAATGGCTTTTTGTGGTTGCTTAAGCTGCTTTAGATCTTCAGTAAACCAGCAAGAAACAAAAGGGAGTGATGACAAAGGATTCAAATAACTGATTTCCAATTTGTTTGGAATAGGGCTTACTTTGTTGTCGTTGTCGTCGTCTATCTTTCCTTTCACAGTTCAAATAAATTATAGCAGGCTGGGCAAACAAAGTTATTTGCCAGAAATGCGCCAACAATCCTCTCATAAACGAACTTATGGTCATGTTATATAAAAATGTTTGACGCCTCTTACATCTACAGAGAATTCTTATTCACAAGCATCCAGTCTCAATTATTACTTGGACATCATCTTACGCAGAGGTGCACCATTCATTGGTACAAGGATTAACATAAAGTATAAGTAATTTTTTGCACAATGTTTGGCCAAGAATTAAAAATTCTTGTAAAATGGTACCCATGGCTTGTCTAATATTAATGGTACAACTTGATGACTCCTAGGAAATGCAATGATGCTCAAAGAATATGCATTGAGGAAACTAGAACTTGTGGATGCAGTGAACAGTGATTCTCATCCTTGATTTGGAAAGTATTGATCATAGCTCAAATGGAAATAAGGAAATATATTTGTACTAATCATGCAAGGTTTCATTTTTCAAATTATAAAACATCAGAGATTAAGATACAAAAGTTCTAGAACAGAATAACCATGTTCTCAATTTAGGCTGCACCATACAAACAAAGTTCAGGTTATCAAGAAAAACCTTGAGCTGGCAGTCCTTTGTTCAGGAATGATCTGCCTGCGGCCCCTTCGCCAAAATGTAGCAGCAATATTAGGTTCGCTGTGTGGTAAGCTGAAACAACAATTTAAATCAGTAAGATAGATTCTTGAAGGAGAATTGCAAGTGAAAAGCAAGCATATTCCAAGAAATACAGCAAAATTTAATGAATAGCATTATTAGTACTTCAGTTTTCTATCAACGGAGTTTGATCGCAGCATCATATTCCTTAGTGAAGACCCAGCTGCATTTGAAGATGCCTCAAGTCTACGCTGATACAGAAGGCCATCTTCTTTCTCAGCACTGTACACTCAAAAAGTTACAATAAATACCAAATATTACAGAAAGACATCAATTGAGCTGATGTTTTTCTCATCTACAAAGATCACTCCTCCCAAAAAAAGAAATCATTATTTCTAAAATTATTAAGTTACAATTTCAAAAGGGAGTCCTAATGGTTACATTATGTTTGAATGAAAAAAGAATGAAAAAAGATATTATGCTAACCTCTCAGGATCAACTGTCTCTGATACCCCATATAGAGGACTGTTTGGTCCCACTGGAGAATCACACGACTCATTTTCTGCAGAATCACTCTCCCCAGCAGCAGACATGTGAGTCATAAAGACAGCCTTGGTTGATCGCGGGATCAGCTGGCCAGGAAACCGAATGAGATCAACTAGTAGTTCGACAGAATTCAGCACAACTAAGACAGACATATGTTTGCATGAGTCGACACACTCGGAATCTCCTTCAGTAGGCAAACCCTGATAAGGAAAACCCATATGGACATCCAATGAGATAGAACAAAACTGAAAAGGACATGAGAAGGAAGGCCTCGAAAATTCACTACAAGAATCCCCAATGGTAGAAACGTGATAATAACAGGGGGTATAATATCCCAGAAGAAGTAAAGCTTACCACCACCAGCGTATTTTCAAGTCCTACAGTATCTGCAAGTACTTTAAACAATATTGCTCGAGGTCTACATGAACCATGCTTTATTTGACCCAGCATCTGCATCCCTTGATTTTCAGATATATGAGAGGCGTCCTCAAGAACAGCTTTCTTTGGACTTAGCTCCGAATTTGACCGGCCATAAACATCAGACACCTATTAAATAAATCAGAAATATAAGAGACTCCCATGAGCAATACTAATAACCAAATGACAGTCAACACAGTATGGAGAAGTAACAAATTAATTAACTGTTAATGCAAGTAAAAAGCAGTCCACTAAATACTAAGAACAATCCACAAAACTTTTGCCCGTCCTCTAGCGTGGATCACAAGAGCAAGCACACATTACAAGTAAAGATATGCAGGCTAACAAAAGACAATAGTTCTTGTTCTAAACTCTTATAGAATGGGAAAAAATAACTATTCTATTATGACAAAAAAAAGTCTATAATGTCAATGGGTAGTTATGCCACCAAATAATGGACTCCCTATTACATGCATGAGAAAGACAAATTAACATTCTTTTTTCTCAAGTTGATGTGTATGGCTTCTTCGTGAATTGCAGAATTTTCTATCACATTCATATTTACAATATTTATTGATCCAGTTTCCTTAAATCAATTAAGGGATACCCAAACTACCACATCAAGGCAGTTCAATAAAGATCCAACCTCCAAATAAAGAAGGCAAGTGGAAAAAATGGGTTTCATGACAAGAAAGCATAAATTATAGAATGGCATCACTCTTCTCACTGTGTGTTTGTCTCCTATTTTTCTTTTCCTCCAGATAAAAGATGAATTGAGAGTCCATAAAAGAGCATATCAAGAGGTTTCCCCACCCTGTTAGGTCCTCAAGTTTAAATTACTTTTGTTAATTCTATTATTACTGAAGTTAATTGGAGTCCCTAGCATTTTACAGTGTATCACTCTCTCCATTCTCGAGTGTGTGTTTGCTTGTAGGCAGCAAAAATACAGTTACAGTAATGCATTCAGTATTGCAGAGAACTCTCTCGATAAGAAAACCTAGTTTCCAATTAAATTTGTTCAGAGGTAACCCTTGAAAAATGACTCAAATTTTGCATAAAGAACTTGAACTTAGCCTTGTAATAAAGACGAAATCAAAAAAATAAAAAATTTATAATGCAACTGCAAATGAGACATATAATCAGATTAAGAAGATCAAATGAATGCTCACCAATCCAGCAATCTTTTTAATCATAGCTGCAGGATTCGCATTCAAGCCCTTGACCAGAGTGACAATTAGCTGCTTTAGCATGGAAAGCTTCTTATCTTTCACTGCATCCACAAGAATGACCTCAGATCTGAAACCCTCAAGCTCCAAAGCATGAAGCTCCTCCAGAGTAGGTATATCTTCATACAGTTCCTTGAGCTTTTTATCCTGTCAATGATGACATTATTAGGAAAGTGCCTCTTGAATGGAAAAAGAATAAAGCTAGCAATACAGAATCTGACAAATCATCAGCAAAAAATATAGACCAGAATTTATTGCTGAAGCAACCCAATCTATAATAGAAATTATATGTTCTTTCTACAGTACAGCTATGTAAAATATTGGGAACTGTGCAAAAATTTAAAATGTCGTGCAATCATAAAAAAAGGTCATCCATTTATCATAGAAACTAAATTCAGCATTCCTCTTTAAGATCTGTGCGCTGTCCCCTACTTTTGGATTTGGGATGTTCAACATTAAATGGCATCTTTCTACAAGAGGAAATAGTTCCAATTTACCCTTAGAAGAGTAGCACAAAAAAAATAATTGCAAAGGAAACAGATCAACATTCTCTCGTCCTTTCATGGACCTGATGGCTGATCCTCGTCAATGTCCCACCCATTTCCACCACTGATTTTTCTTTTAAAAAGAATAAGGTTCTTATGTTTTCATCTTGGGCTGAAACATTGATTAAATCTCGACTTCAATAGGGCTGAAGTGAACCTGTTAATTTTGCATATTTTATTCATGACACATCCATTTGTTTATTCTTATTTTTAGCAGGATGGGAAGGGTGTTCAATTGTGAGTAGGAAATGAATGGAGATATCTACTCAAGAACTAAGATCTCTGTCTTTCCCAAACTAGCAAGCTTATGTTCGAGTACAATCTTATTCGCCCAATAATAAAATGACAAAAAGCGGACAAGGAAGTGAAGAAACAGGCCATCAATATAACTTGAGGTTCCCAACATTTAACCAAAGCAACATATTGTGGTAGGTTGCTAATTTTTCACGTCTAATTTCCATTTTGTGAGAATTAGTGAAAAAAGCCTATTTTTCTCATTCCTCTAATGGGGAACACAACAGTGAGAAAGGAAATAAGTTGCTAGCAAATCCTTTTAATTAGCCAAGGAAAACAGTGGTCAGTTAATCAGTCACAGAAGACCAGGTCTATGCAACTGCACAGCACTTAATATGACAGGAATAAGGTTTTCATGATGCCAGACATAATTTACACAAATAATGATCCCTGTACAAGTTGAAAGACTAAACTCTTTCAGCAGTAGTTCAAACTATTGGTCAATGTTAAATCACAATAGGAATATGTGGAAAATTTGAAAAGGTCAAATTGACCTTAAAGAGCCACTCCACTATCCATATTTCTATCACGTTCCATTGATCCAATAACTCTTCATGCAAATAATGTTACTTGTACATAATGGTTTACATACAAATGAAGTGTCAAAAAGAGAGTGGGGAAGTTTTTTTTTTAATTGGTTGAAGATTTTTTTTTTTTTATTTGGTTTAATAAATTCTGACCCAATCATATATTATCACATCATGTATGTGTATAACATTAGGTAAAATGTGCATATAGCACAACCGCTCTTCATTCTGTTATGTATTTGTGCAATGCAGTGCATGAGATATCGGTACCAGACAATGAATTAGCATTGTTGTCCTATCTAGCAACTTGAAAAAGTCCACCTCTCATAATGCTTCAGAACTATTTTCTTCAAATAAATACATCTAAAATGGAAATCCAATTCTATGTTCAAGGTAAGGGATATTTCCATTCAGTTGTTACTTCAAATGAATTTTGCAAATCCTATCCGAACTGGAAGACCATTTTCAAATCTTCAACAGGTTTGAGTGAATTACTGACACTTTAACCAGCATAGGAAACAGATTTTAGCACCATGGAGTGTCTTTAGCAAACGTTATTTAGTCAACAACCATCTTCAACAGTCAAAAAATAGTGACACATTTAAGAAGCATCATCTGCATATTATTCTCCACTTTCTTTTGTTGCAAGAAGTAGTATTTAAAGATGCCGGAGCAAACTAAACTAACTCTGGCTAATGGGGAAATAACTAGTTCAGATTCTCAAGAAAATCAGAAGAAGTAAATTACAAAAGCAAATGTATTAGATATAATATGCTAAACCTAGAGATATTAGTTTAGGTGCTCACAGGAACAACATAGTAGAAACCATTTGGAATTGGTTCAGAAAGTATTCCGGTGCTCCAAAGTATCTGTGATGCCATCTTACACGACAACAGACCATCTTCTACATTGTAGGTAGGTTCTTTATTTCTCAGAATTTCTTCTTTAGAATCCAAAGAGACAGATCCAAATTTTTCAAGGAAATCTAAAGACCTCCACTTAGCAACGCAGTACCTATGCTCTGATGGAGCATCATCTCGTGTGTCCTTCATGTCCATAAATCTTGAGATGCAATACCATCTCGCTAAAACTTCTTACCCCATAAAAGCATTTACAAGCTACAGGTATTCTTAAAGACACGAACTCTTCGATATATAAACTTCTTTCCCTCCCACTTCCATAAGCTGGAGGTGTACCTGAAAAGTCGAAAAAGTGTTAAAACTCACAGTCAATAAGTATATCCTTAATTCAAGATGATTAAATACTTTTAAGAGGCATGCTCAAAAGCAGAATGACAGGAAAATGATAAGTACAACAATAAAGGTCCACATAGCTGACAGAACCACATTAAAACTATGCAGTATATGATAAAAAGAAAAGAGATGTAGCAACAAACAAGCCCCACGAACATTGAACTGAAAAAGATAGAAGGAAACATAAAATAACAAAACAAAAATGAAAGTAAAGAAAGAAAAAAAGTTGGAAGAATAAAAAACCTTGAAAAGGTGAAAGATAAACAGGGAATTGCAACTAAACGTCAAAAAGAAGAAACAAAATTTTCATTAGAAATGAGACAAATAGAAACCCACAAACTCCATACAGTGTAAAGGACTTCGTACATAAACGATGCAGAGTTGATAAGTAGTCCATAAAAAACACTAGCTATGTGATCTACCAGATAAATTGAAACTCTGTACTTCCTCTTATGATTCTGATCAGTCAGCATGGGCCACTTGTGATGCGGACAATAAAAAGCTCTAAGCAAGATCAAAAGAAGAAATTTCTAACAATGCAGGATTCTTTGAAGATATTTTACAGCTCACGAACCTTTGTAAACCTTTAGTATCCAAAAGCAAATTAAGTACTAACAAAAAGAACTTATATTAAAAGCTCTCCCACCTTAAAAGCTTAGATTTTTGTTTGCCTCCATGAACACTTACCAGATTACACAGATCTTGAGTTATAGCCCAAAAAAATAATAATAATAACATAAAATAAAAAAAGGAGAACTATCTCAATTTATAAGTAAATTCACTCGTTTATAAAACATTTAACTTGCTGATGAAGCATATCAAGAAAGGAAAAGGCAAGCCGTTCAATTCTAAAATTGTTAAAAACCTTGGAAAAAAAATATTTTTTAAGCTTTTCAAGCATTACAAGGAATAATATAAACTCGAGAATACGAAGTGAGCACGAATGTAGAACCACAAGATACATAAAAGGCCAAAAACAGAGAACAAAAGTAGTAAACAGACAATTCCCCTCTTTATTGTGATTCTAAAGATGAAGTAGTTTTCATTAAGTCCCATAACGAGCTTCCTCCTCTAAACTTTAACTGAAGTATTGGAAGAAGGGAGAGTGGAGGGAGAATTTGAGCTTGGCATGAAATGTACAATCAACACATAAATTTCTTCTGGACTTCTAGATTTTTATTCTCGATTTTTTCTGGAAAAAGAGAAAGTCCATTCCCAGTGTATTCATTCAACAGAATGGAAGAAACTATTTAGAGAGACCAAAAGCATTGTCATTCCTGATTCTTAAGAGGAATGGAAGAAAAGTACACTTCATAACTCTATAACTCTATAACTCTACAATATACAAAATCAAGCGTCCAATAATCCCCAGAAGATTGCACAACCCTCAAATGATGTATAATTTAATCCCCTTATTTCAGTTCATGTTTCAAATAGTACGCTCAAAGCTCTGTGGTCTGTGGATCTTCGATCCCTAGACATCCAACAACCTAAAATTCTAGTTGTGGTTGTTGGCATGGCAAGTAAATTCCCTAGAAAAGGAAATCATTAAACAACAGTACAACAAAACTCTGTTCGTGCCCAATAAAGCCATATATTGTCATCTTTCTTGTGTTACTTGTACTGGGATTAGAATTTTCTCTTCAGTGACCAACATTATCCACGAAAGAAGATCCGTAGGATATAGATGACCCCCTAAGACTCACCACTAACCATATACTTACTCTATCACCAGAACCAACAATGTGCAGCTTCGGCGTGCCCTTACAGCTAACAATTTGATGGTACACGCCACTATAAATATCATATTCGGATTTCAAGCTAGCCATTTCACTACATCAATCTAACAGTAACTTCTTTGAATTTCAGTTTATCAAAGCCATAATTACTCAGCAGTAAGTCCTCGAAAACTCTGGCACATAAATGATGCACATACTCACGGTCATGAGGTATAATTAATACTAGAATGATCAATCCAAACAGCAATGCTGAATTTCCAGGGGCAAAATTCTTACTCTTAGCCTCTCAAAAAACTCAGTTCACCACAGAGGACAATCTCATTAGTGGCAACGAATCTCCTAAACACAAACTCAGCTAAAATTGTTTTATTTAAATATTCACAAACATTTTCAGAAACAAAATTCTATCACTAGATATCAATTTCCACTGGCAAACATCACATTAAACAAATGCAGGATCACTCGCTAAAAAACCTACAACTACAATTCAATGTCCACTGTCCAGGTCATGCACCACCTAAAATCAGAAACTCAACACGAAATTTCTCGACTCTATTTTCCAGACATTCAGTTACAGCTACATGCTCAAAAATCAAGAATCTAATCACTTCTCCTTCATTCGTTTCCCCACATGCAAGCTCCTATCAATATGAATAATCTAAAATCCAAAAGTTAAATTTAAATAATCAAAAATAAAAACCAAAGCATTCAAAAAAAGAAAAAAAAATATATATATATATATAATCAATAAATTACAAACAGATTAAGCGTGATCGACGAGCTCACCAGCAACAGATCGTAGCAAAGAGAAACACAAGTCACATTTGAATCCTCGGAGTTTCCGCTACCAAATTTCGCCCGTCTAAATCGAAGATTTGAAATCAAAAAAGATATTATTCGAGTAAGGGAGAGAGCGAGAGTTCGTAGATGCAAACAAACAAAATAAAGTGATTATACATATACACGCTTATATAAGAGGCGGGGTTTTATTTGACTGCAATTAATATTTTCGGGGTTTTGTAAATTAAAAAATATGCTATTGATTTGGTTTGTTGAACAATATTTTTGACTCGATGTACAATCTATTCTTGCACAAAGTACAACGTTTGAAGATGTTTTGTTGGACTCAAATTCGCAAAAGGTACAATATATTATGGATTGCGTACAATACCAATTTAATTCCACCGATGGTCACTAAATAGGGGTGAGTCACGTGGTTGCGAGATCTCGAATAACCAGCTGGCAAAGGTAGGGGTGGCTGACCAACAACCACGCCTTCTTCCGCGTGAACTCTTTTAAAAGTCTGCAACATTGTGCAAACTTTAAACTCTAAAGCATCCCAACCCAACCCCACTCCACCCCAACCCACGAAGAAATATTTATTTCCCATTTTCTATTTTTAAGTATTTTTTGTTAGGTTAGAAGTTAGTCGAGATGGCAAAAATCTGACTCCCATTTCGTCGTGTCTCGACAAGAATTGGGGTGAGAACGAGAAGTACGTTTTTAATCTTGCACTGAATCTAGCTTGACCTTTTTATTGTAAATTTAAAGATAAGATGATAAATGAAGATATTTTAATCTTTGCACTGTCCAATTATTTCTAGAAAATCTCCGACATAGGAGTGGAGACAGTGAGACGACCGGCCCTGCTCTTTCCATTGCCGTGAAATTTATTAGACAAAAATGTAGATTTATCTCACCGTATAAGCATTGAACGAAAAACAAGATTACTATAATTCATGCATTAAATGTGTATTCGATTCCGTCTTTCAATTTAAAGCTTACAATGCATAATATTCAATGGTAAACGAGATTACTTTACATGCAAGTAATCTTAAATTTTCTTTTACAATTTGAAAGTCAATCAAGTGGGAATGTTTAGGTCTTGTTTTAGTTTTGTGTTAGGTAGGAACTGTAACTTTGTTTACTGGAATTTGGTGCAATATTGTGGCATTAGAAACTCGTGCTATTATAAGTTGAATGCAATTTGTTTGAATGTGGACCAAAGAAGTCAATTAGTTTGTATTTTTCAACCATCCAACTGTACATGACTAGTGGACAAGTGAACCACTTGTCGGTGTAATGAAAATAAAATTGGTTAATCGTTTGCTCGTCTAATGTCTCATTGTCTTCTTTTTTAATTATTTATCTAGCTTTTTTTTTGTTAGCTACAACGTGCAATTTTGTCTTTGACTTTGTGATAATGTTCAGATTCTTTATTGAGGGTCGTGGGTAGGAGATAATTCTAAAAGGTTTGGCACGATGTTCAATGGATTTTAACACTCCGTTTAATTCACAGTGGTAAGCATTTGAAGCAACCAGCGCCGCTACTGCAACCTCGTCAACCGGATTTGGGTTTGTGACCAATGATTATACAGTGATTTTCGATCTGATTTTGCGATAGTTGTACAATTTTGGATCTGATTTTTTGGTGATTGTAGAGTGATAATGGGGTATGTTTTTATTGGTAGTGGTGGTAAGGTTGTGGTGGTGATTGTAGTGTCGACTTTGGGGCGGCACTACCTGCAGCATGAGCGCCATCACTACAAAGACCGTTGTGTAATCCGGAAAAATCTAGAGTTTTTAGGTGCATGATTTTTTGGAAGTAATTAGTGGAGGTGGCAATGGCGAGGGTTGTGGTCGTAATTGATAATTTCGGATTTGATTTTTGGTGGTGCTTGAGTGGTGGTGGTGATGGCAATGGCGATGCAATAGTTGTGGGTAGGATGGCGTAGGGGTAGGGTGTGGTTAGTTTGTGACAATTTTTTTGTGAATTGTGACCAATAAATTGGTTAATTCATAACTAATAAATAGCATGTGGCCAATTATTTGGAATTGCAACCAACAAATACCATGTAATCGATAATTTGTGCCTGATAAATAATACGTGACCTGAAAATTTGAATCGTGGCTTGTAAAATTTGTTATTTGTGACCTATAAATAAACTGTAACTTATAAATCTTTTGATTGTGTTCTATAAAATTTTCGATACATGACCGTAAAATAATTTGTGACATATAAAAATTCTGGCTTGTGACCGAAAAATAATATGTGACTAATTAAATTGTAAATTTGTGACCAAATTGTAAGATCTATGACCTTAATATATTTCATTAATAAAATATATAACTAATTAATTAAATCATAAATATTGTTTATAAATATCTGATTTTTGAAATTCGAAACTTTTGTTCTTAGTTTTGAAATGAGTAATACTTAACTTTTTAATTATGCATTATTTTTCCTTATTGAAGAGGATAATATTTAATGATTAAAAAGAAGATGTGGAAATTAGAATAGCTGCCCTAGTTCTTTAATTCCAAAATTACTTTTATTTTGACACATCGAATTAAATCGTCCTCTATTTTATTTAGTTAAAAATTAGTTTTTTTCAATAGATTTTAATAAAATTGATTTTTTATTGAAAAATCGAGAAAAGTGATAGATCTCATGGAAAATATAGTTGCAAATGAGTTCAAAGAAAAATAAGTTTCAAAAAGAGAGACCAAATATAGGCTATATAAGAAATTGAGTGTAAAATTAGATGAGATAGTACTAGGTAGATAATATTATTGTAGATTAAAGTTGATAGTATTTCTAAGTTTCTAATTAAGAAAATGCTAATTTCCACGATCTTTCTTATTCGACCTAAGTCCACATCCCACTATGTATTATGTTATCGATTAGTTTAAGAAAGATATGATAATTTAAAATTTTTAAATAAAATATTTTAAAAACATGGTCCACTCTAATAATCTCTAATACTATTTATGTACTTGAACAAACCATCTAGCTGCTAGCAATAGGTGGAAAGTGAAAAATCATACTCCAAAAGGCAAATAATTCAATTTCATGAGTGGACAAATAAAGGTAAAATAAATATTAAAAAATGATCAACCTAATAATTAAGAGTTAAATGTTTGAATACACACTGTACTTTGTAAAGTGTCACGTTTCACTTATCGTACTTTATTTTGCACCCGATTACTCACTGAACTTTGTTAAGTTGCACTTCATTGCTCACCGGCTAACTTCCATCCCTTTCAAGCGCCTACGTGGTAGACGGTTTCACACATGGCTGTTAAAAACTGGAACAAAAAAAAATGCCAGGCACATAAATGAGCCCAAACATGCCTCACCCACATAATTGAGCCCAAACACGCTTCACCCTTTTGAACCATTATTGCAAGTGAATATATAATATCTCCCAATCTCAACCACATGGTGCACGAATGAACCATAGCCATCAAAAAACTGAGCCAAATATTTCACAGTTGAAGCCCACAAACCAATCACTACTTTTGGAGGAATTTAAGAAGAGCACATGGAGGGACCACTTCTAGGTATATCCAACAATATTTTTTGGTTTTTTCTTTCTCCCTTTGCCATGTATTATCTATATTAAGGTTTTAAAATTAAGTGCTAGAGCATGCAATCTTGAGGTGGTTCTTGAAATTTGGGCCGTCCATCTTTATTTCGTGATTTTTCCTTTTTTTCCCTTAAATCACAAAATTCCCTTTAAATTTAGTTAGAAATAAGAGAAATGAAATTTTTGGATTGTTCGAAATCTTTATGTCTATTCTTTATTTTATGATTTTTTGTGTGCTCTGCTATACATGTAAATGAACTTGGGATAAAGAAAATGATTTTTTGTTATGTATTAAAATTTTTTTGGACATCTGTACTTATAATTTTAATCACTATCTCTAGTTATGAAGTTAAATATCATATGCTATTAAATGGTTATTCACTAGTTAACTAAGAATTTTGCAATCAGAATGTTTGGATTATGCAATTCTGCCTCTTTGATATGTAGAGAACGAAACTAATTCTGATGATTTTCTATCTCTTTTTATGTGATAGAAACGGAAGAGGATAACTCTAACTTCAATGACTCTGACAATGATATATCGTCCGATGCAGACGATGTGCTATTCGAAAGAAATGTTACAGAGGGAATTAAGTTAAATTGTGATGGGAGGGAAACCATTAGACAGGAAAAAGGGGATTAAGTGGTACTGGTGCATGATGAACAGCCGGACATCGATGATATGGAATATCCATCGATTGAAGAACTATTGTCCGGTGTATCATCTGACGATGAGGTAGGGTATCGATTTTCAGAGTTTAGGGCTGAAATGGATATGCGTGATCCGAAGTTTGAGGTAGGTCAATTGTTCAATTCTATTCAAGAATTTAGGAAGGCAATTTGGGCTTATGGTGCAGTGAACGGCTATAATATTAAGTGTAAGGCGAATGACGAAAGAAGAGTTCAAGGCATCCGTAAATCAGAATGCAAATGGAGAATATGGGCTTCTAAGATGAATAATTCTGAAACTGTTCAGGTGAAGTCAGATATGTCTCAACACATATGCAGTGGGGATCGTTACAATCGTCATTGTAACTACATTTTCATAGTCAATCGATAGAATCAGCAGTTCAAGGTAGATCCAGAGTGGAAAACGAAAAGTATGCAAGCAACCATAAAGGAGGATTTAAAAGTAAACATTACTAGAAATGTCGCTTGGAAGGCGAGAACATATGCGAAACAACTGATAAACAGGACTATCGAAGAACAATTTGTGTCGCTAAGGTCGTACGCGACTAAGGTATTGAGGACTAATCCAGGATCCACAGTGATGATAGGACTTAGTGGACAGGTGTTTCAAGGTATATACATCTGTTTTAGTGCTTGTAAATTAGGGTTTCAACATGGGTGTAGAAAAATCATTGGAGTGGACGGGTGCCATCTTTGGGGTGTTTGGGCTAGTATACTGCTCACTGCAGTCGGCCTAGATGCAAATGACTGTATCTATCCTATTGCATATGTTGTTGTTCAAAAGGAGAACAAGATTGCTTGGAGATGATTCCTAGAATATTGAGCTGAGGATATTCAGATGGGAAATGGGGCTAAGTGGACTGTGATAACAGATAGGCAGAAGGGATTAAGTAATGTCGTTGATGAGTTATTTCCAGAGGCGGAGCATAGGTTTTGCGTCAGACATATGTACACAAACTTTTTCAATACGGGATAAAAGGGGAAGACTTTGAAGGACTTGCTTTGGAAGGCTGCTAAGTCTACTACCTTAGCAGACTTCAGATTGTGGATGCAACAAATTTGTCAAGTTAGTGAATGAACGTATAGATGACTTTGAAGGACTTGCTTTGGCGGGCTGTTAAGTCTACTACCTTAGCTGACTTCAGACTGTGGATGCAACAAATTCATCAAGTTAGTAAAGAAGCATATGCATGGCTAAACGAGAGGCATCCGAGCGAGTGGAGTAAATCTCATTTTAGGACACATTCAAAGAGTAACATTTTATTGAACAATTTGTGTGAAGTTTTCAATAAAATGCTGATAGAGGATACGAAAAAGTACATTGTAACGATGTTGACAGATATGCAATTGGGGTTTATGACTAGGATTGAGAAGGTCGAAGTAAGATGATCAGGTGCAAAGGGCGATTGTGCCCGAGGATTAAGAAAAAGCTTGCTAAGATTGTTGAGATGTCCAATGAATGTACGTTACATTTTTTAAGAGGACCTAGATGGTAGGTGGACTGCATGTCAGGGACCTATGTCGTTGACTTGGAAGAACGAAGTTGTGCATGTAGGTGGTGGGACTTGTCGAGAATACCATATAGTCATGCCCGTGGCCGTGATAAGGGAGTGTAGAGATGATCTCAAGGATTATGTGGATAATTGTTACACCATTGAAACGTACTTGAGATGCTACAATAACATCTTGAATCCTATTAATGGAATACGATTGTGGCCCCAATTGGACACTATACCCATCAATCCACCTTCATGGACTACTTCGCAAAAAGGGAGAAAGCAAAAGAAAAGGAGAAGATAGACAGATGAAAATATTATTGCACACTCTAAGAGGGGGATCGCATGTTAGAAGAAAGGGAATGGTATCGAAAACATGCTCACTATGTGGACTAAAAGGACACAACAAAATATATCACTCCAAGTCTAATGCACCGGATTTTGTAAGTACTTTATCTGCTATATACTTGATTATTTCAAATAGAATAAAATCGAACTAACTAATTTTTCTAGTTACAGGACTGATATGAAGGAGCATTGGAGCCAATTGAAACTGGAAGGCACGTGACAGAGGACGTTAGGAGACATGCTAGTACTTATATTATTCTTGGTGCATGTGTGTAACATATTGAAATTATAAGTTTTTTACTAACATGAAATTAATGTTTGCGAATAGGGAAAATTGATTCCAGACCGTGGAAATGGAGCCTGTTTAAGTCACACACATGATGAAGTCGAAAATTTTTAGTTCATGCCAACTCCAGGCTTCGAGCATCAATCTTAAATATTTTTAAGTTCATTCCCACACTCCACTGACCATTCCTGATCAATTCGATATAAGACAATCTGAAACATTTTTTGTGAAACTATATTGGCATGTGTAGTTGATGTACAAAGGTAACTATGGGTGATGGTTCAAAAGGTGTCCTTATGATGGTGTGGATGGTGTTCTTGTCGTTGTGATGGTGTCCAATTTTTGTGTTGCTGCAGGTTTATTTTTGGATGTAAAGGCAGCAATAATTTGATATCTAATATCATTTAGGTAATACGTTTCATGGCACCTTGAATGGAAACATGCGTTGACAATTTGTTGATATCACGTGATGACAATTTGTTATGGTTTTCTAGCAGTTTTACTACTGCCTTTTTAAATGAAAAGTTTATAATTGGGAAGGGAAAAGTGTGTGATTGGAACGAATTTTCATCAAATTTTTAGAAAAGCAGTTTTACCATTTAATAACAATATATTAATGCTGGATACATAAGAACTCTAGGCTTACAAACCAATAACAATAGCAATATATTAATAGCAGTTTTACCCATGCTTATAAACTAATAACAATATATTAAAGAGGAAACTAAAAACATTAAATCATTACACTCCATTACCGCTGGATACATAGGAACTCTATGTACTAGAAGAACACCATCAATATAAAATTTAACATGTTTTACACTACCAATAGTAGAGATTCCAGTAGTAAAGATTCCACCCAATAACATTTAACTAAGTACCCACAACATATTTAAACTAATTATACTACTAATAGGCTCCAGTACATCTCAACATCGACCATCGAAGATTGAGAAAGTTAAAAATAGTTTACTTCTACAACACACAAACTGAAAACATGAAAAATCTAGTTCTCCTTGAGTACACTGCGAAAGTTTTTCACAACTCTCCTCCTCTTCATTCACCACTATCTTCCGTGACTCTGTCACCTGCGTGAATGGTTAAGTTTAATGATATCTTGAATTCCTATGTTGTCTGCAACTGTGCCACATCCCCTTGTTCTTTTCTATCAAACAAAAAATTTTAATGAAATACCACAATATTACTCACAACTTTTTACATAAATTTGGTACAACACCCATTGTCTCAAAATATAACACATCTTATTCCATCAATATATGGACAGTCAAAATTTTGTCTCAAAATATAACACCAGTTAGACTGCAAGCACCGGGTAGTATGCAGCCGCCTCCATCCATCAGCAATCCGCTCCCGTAAACTGCAGAAATAAGAAATATACTCATATTCCACGAGAACATAAATCTATATTTGCTACACATACACTAACTTGGGAAAAATTTACTTGAAACAACAAATGCCTATGATTTTAACCAAAAATTACACAATGAAACTGGAATAATATTATCAATACAACATTACATAGACCAACCAATATAGTCCCAGTGATATTGGGGAAAAAAATGAAAAAATTTCTGCAATACCTGTGTTTGTGTTGACATGCTAAAAGTGCAGCCCAATTCGAATAGCCAAAAAAATGAAGCCCAACTGGACAATTCAGGATGAAGGCCCAAATAGGGTTATTAATGAATGCAGTGAAAGCCCACGAATGCAGTAACACCATCGCTCAAACTTACAAGACGCCCAAGATTTGAGCGAATGAAGTGCCTTGCAGTCACCCAACGTTATAACCCCGTTCTCGTCCAAACCTTCGAATCGCCCAAGATCTTAGTAAACACAAGGTATTATGGTTATCCAAAAGTACAGTTATCAAAGCAGTTATTGGGTAATCTTATCACGTTCTGCGATTCAAGAAGTTTAGTTGAAGACGGTTGAACGACAAAGAGTAGTGACAGCATTTAGAGACGGCAGTTCTACGATAAGTTGGCCACCATGAAGAAAGTGGGCAGTTATAAAGTAATTGAGCAGTTTCTAAGCGGTTGATCACAAAGAGAGCATCAAGGGAATATAAAAGGGAGAAAAGACATAGAGCAAAAGACCCCGAATCGAACACTCTCAAACAAAAAATATGTAATTTCAATTTCTTAGTTTAAACTTAAAACATTTCTTTTCAGTACTCGTGTGCTTGCGCCCCTTGGAGGCACTTCTGTTTAAGTTCCAATTGTAAAGTCATTGCCAATAAAACACTCCTTTTTGGGACTTTGTCTCAAGAGATTTGTCCCTTATACAATTATCTGATCCCTTTTTAATTGTTAGTGACTACCCGCGCGAAACAATTTGGCACGTCCAGTGGGACATTTGGTGTTTGGTGTTGAAGATACAAAAGGTGAAATAATATGCCTCAGAAATCCAATAAGGAAGCAACAAGTCAGGGAGGAGTCCAGTCTGTGATCGAGCGATATGAGGAGCAACATGGCTCTCCACGAACAGATGGACAGAATCAAAGTAATCACAGTCGTTACGAACCAATGACAGAGTTGAGTCCTCGAACCATGCTTGCATTACTCGGAAAACTCACACAAGATGTTATTGAACAGGTAAATCTACGAAGTATTCATAATATGGAGAGATTTACCCAGAATGGGAATGCACATTATGACAACATGGCCAAACAACTGAATACTTTGAACGAAATAATGAATAAGTTGGTATGCCAAATTTGTCAGCCAGTTGTGCCTCTTACAAACCACTTTCAAACTAGGACAATTGTAGGATATAATCCCCCAGTTCTAAGTTTAAATCAAGGGGTAGAACCACCTTTTGATCCCTCTACATCAAACCAGGGGGGTGGTGCAATACCAAATCAGAATGGTGGCATTGGTACGTCTAACAATCCAAATGTAAGAGATAATGTCCTAAATAATAGGCAGAATACCCCACGTGTTAATGAGGGAATAAATGTTCAGGCTAATGGTAACAATGGCCCAAATTATGGTAACTTTGTTCCCAATCAAGGACCAAACATCAGGCCTCAAGCAAATCAACCGATCAACCAACCTGTAGAGATTTCATATGACCCCAACGTCATATTGAGGAATCAGATTATGGAAATCGTACAGGACCAGATAATTTTTGGAGTACGTCCTGTCATTAGGCCGACTTACATAAAGCCATATCCTGATTGGGTAGACCAAGCATATCCGTGGCCTAGAGGGTATAAAGTGCCGGAATTCTCACTGTTTACCGGTTTAGGAGAGGTGTCTACTCTTGAACACATAGGGCGATTCACACTGCAAAGTGGTGACGTAACTGATTACCATAAAATGAGGTTATTCCCTAGTTCATTAACAAGAGTAGCCTTCTCATGGTTCATCAATTTGCCAGCAAACTCTGTTCAAACATGGCAAAGTTTGGAGCAATTGTTCCACGCTCAGTTTTATAAGACTGAGTCTGAAGTTACTTTGACCGATTTGGTGAATCTACGTCAAATGCCAAACGAATGGGCAGAAGGTTTCCTTCAAAAGTTCAAAACAGCAAGAAGTAAATGTTTTGTACCTTTGCCCAAAAAGGAGTTTGTCAAAGTCGCTCAAAGTTGTCTAAACTTTGATTTGAAGAAGAAGTTCCAAGACAAATAATTTCCTGATCTTTTTCAATTGAGCGCGAACGTGATTAGGTATGAACGATTAATAAGAGAGGAAGAACAAATGAAAAATTCCAGCAAAGGGACTTATTATAGAGACCCAAATTTTGATGATCATACCATTAACGACGAGTATTACGATCAAACCGAAATGTGTTTGGCCGAATTAGTTAAAGGAGACACATATACTTGTCCTATAATGGCTAAGCCTAGACTGTCAGGCAAAGATGAGCCTATAAAAGATGAAAGCCTAAAGGCTAGAACGTTCTCGTTCGATGTAACCAAAGCTAACCTTATATTTGATAAATTATACAAGGATAAGCAGATAAAGCTGAGCGATAAGCATAAATTTCCAAGCCCTGAACAAATTAAGGGTAAAAAATATTGTAAGTGGCATAATGTATGGTCACATTTGACTAACAATTATTTAGTTTTTCGCCATGTGTTACAGGATGTCATTGAAAAATGACGAATTACATTTAGGATAAGAGGAAGATGGCAGTGGATGAAAATCCTTTTCCACAGCCACTTGGAGTGAACATGGTGACGTCTGGTTTCAGAAACAAGTTGCCAAATTCAAGTTGGTTATAGATGATGGAGAAAAAGAAGTTGGACCACATCCCAGTGTCTTTGAACGTATCAAAGGGAAGAAGCCCAAAAAGAACGAAGACGTCCCATGTGCAAGGTGCAAAAAAGAAGTGAGTGCAAATACAGAGAAACCAGGGATATGGCAGCATCACCATCGCCCTAGTTTTTTCTCAAATGCTCAGCCTGGTAAAGGGCAGGGTACATCGTTCTATAAGGGACCGTCTTTTAAAAGGCAGTTTAATCCAGTAGATAATAGGAGAACATTCAAACCGCAACCTCGCCAACCAAATGTATGGCATTCGTTCCAGTATGAGGCTGGAAGGGCGATACCTTTCAATGAGATGACTAAAACCCAATAAAGGCATCTTCAACGGAACTACGGGTGAATGATGAGGCAACAACAGGGAATACTGCGTTCTAAGGCACCTAGACTACTCGAAGCGACCAATCAAAATATTCCCAAAGACAGTGAAGAGACTAGTACAGACGAACCTATGGAAGAATTGCCAGAGACATCTTCTGGGAGGTCGAAGTTTGAGCGAGACAGAGGGGATGGAGAAGATCCAGATCAACCCCTTACTATCCAATATGGTACTTTACCTCCTGTCGTGGCTAATAACTATTTACTAACCAACGAGTTTAAGAATAAAGAGAAAGGAGAAGAAGAAAATGAGGATAACAAAGAGGAAGCATGCATGTTGGAATATGAAGAAGGTCAAACTTCTAGAGAGGCCTACAATGGTGAAGAAGATGATGGTATGATAGACATCGAAAAGGAAATCGATCTGGAAGCGGAAAAGAGAAGAAGAGGAGTATCGTACAATACTCTGTTGAAGCAATTACATCGAGAGGGAGTTCGTGAAGTAGACTTATTGGGAGAACCATTTGGGCATTCTTTCAATTTTTACGTGCTGTACGGGACGCCCAAAAGGAAGAAGAAAGTGCCTCGCTCTGAAAAGTATGGATCACCTCCAAGAATAATGCCTCCTCCCACAGGTTGGGTAACTGACGAAGAACCGTTAGAAAATAGTAAAAAGGAAATTCAGGAGACAGAGGCTCAGTGCGATATGCTGCACGTTGACCTATCACAAAAGGGTAACTCGACAGGGGACAAGCAGGAAGTAGAAATAGGTGCTGCCAAAAAAGTTATTTTCAAGCGACCAACCATGAAATTGACCAAACACTTGAGGCCATTGTACGTTAAAGCTCTAGTTAACGGCATACATGTGGTAAAAGTGCTTGTTGATAATGGAGAGGCTATAAACACCATTCCATCTAGGATGATGAGGAAATTCGCAAAGACAGAAGGAGATATGATCCCAACGGAAGTCATCTGGACGAGTTTCAATGGAGGAGCAACTTCAGCCAATGGGGTTATGCCATTGGACATAACTATAGAAACAACTACTAGGACCACGGTCTTCTTTGTAATAGATGGTCCCACTAGTTACAATGTGTTATTAGGAAGAGATTTGATACATAGAAGTCACTGTATACCTTCATCGCTCCATCAGTGCCTAGTTTTTTGGAATGACAAGGGCGAAGCAGAGGTGGTGCAGGCCGATCATAGGCCTTTTGTCGCAGAAGCAAATTCAATAGAAATATTCATGTACAAAGGAAATTATGGACTTGTCAGAGTAGTCCAAGATGGAGAAGAAACTCAGATTGTCACGCAGAGTGAAGAGCCGTTTTCGGTGGATGCGCTTACCGAAATGTTCAGTCAGATGAGGCCAAACATAATGGCCCTGAAGGAGCCAGTAATTGGCAAAAGAATAATCAGGGAGTTTTAAATGAGTTGTAAGCAACAAAGACAAATGGGCGATATTCAAGC
>NW_019266414.1:0-7491 GCF_002742605.1 Olea europaea var. sylvestris
CGTCGCGAGAAATGACTAAATTGCCCTCGGAGCGATTTTTTTTTCGATCCACCGGTCAAATTTTAGCCCATTCCGCCACCGTCTCGAAAAATTACGAAATTGCCCCCGGAGCGATTTTTTTTTCCGATCCACCGGTCAAATTTTAGCCGATTCCGCCACCGGCACGAAAAATTACGAAATTGCCCCCGGTGCGTTTTTTGTTTCCCATCGATCTGTCAAATTTTATCCCTTTCCGATACCGTCGCGAAAAATAACGAAATTGCCCCAGGCGCGATTTTCGTTTCCGATCAAGCTGTCAAATTTTAGTCCATTTCGACACCTTCGCGAAAAATGACGAAATTGACCCCATTGTGATTTTAATGACGAAATTGCCCCCGACGCGATTTTTTTTTCCGATCCACCGGTCAAATTTTAGCCGAATCCGCCACCGTTGCGAAAAATGACGAAATAGCCCTCGGGGCGATTTTTGTTTCCCATCGATCTTCAAATTTTATCCCTTTCTGATACCGTCGCGAAAAATGACGAAATTGCCCCCGGCGCGATTTTTGTTTCCCGTCGATCTGACAAATTTTAGCCCATTCCGACACCGTCGCGAAAAATGACGAAATTGCCCCTGGCACGATTTTCGTTTCCGATCAAGCTGTCAAATTTTTGCCCATTTCCACACCTTCGCGAAAAATGACGAAATTGACCCCGTTGCGATTTTTGTTTCCGATCGAATTGTCAAATTTTAGCCCATTTCGACACCGTCGCGAAAAATGACGAAATTGCCCCCAGCGCGATTTTTTTCCGATCCATCGGTCAAATTTTGGCCGATTTCGCCACCGTCGAGAAAAATGACGAAATTGCCCCCGGCGCGATTTTTGTTTCCCATCGATCTGTCAAATTTTATCCCTTTCCGATACCGTCGCGAAAAATGACGAAATTGCCCCAGGCGCGATTTTCGTTTCGATCGAGCTGTCAAATTTTAGCCCATTTCGACACCTTCGCGAAAAATGACGAAATTGACCCCGTTGCGATTTTTGTTTCCGATCGATCTGTCAAATTTTAGCCCATTCCGCCACCGTCGCGAAAAATGATGAAATTGCCCCCGGCGCAATTTTTTTTTCCGATCCACCGGTCAAATTTTAGACGATTCCGCCACCGTCGCGAAAAATGACGAAATTGCCCCCGGCGCGATTTTTGTTTCCCTTCGATCTGTCAAATTTTATCCCTTTCCGATACCTTCGCGAAAAATGACGAAATTGCCCCCGGCGCGATTTTTGTTTCCGATTGATCTATCAAATTTTAGCCTATTCCGACACAGTCGCGAAAAATGACGAAATTGGCCGCCGGTGCGATTTTTGTTTCCGATCAATCTGTCAAATTTTAACCAATTCCGACACTGTCGCGAAAAATGACGAAATTGCCCCCGGGGCGATTTTTTTTTCCGATCCACCTGTCAAATTTTAGCCCATTCCGCCACCGTCGCGAAAAATGACGAAATTGTCCCCGGCGCGATTTTTGTTTCTAATCAATCTGTCAAGTTTTAGCCCATTTCGACACCGTCGCGAAAAATGACGAAATTGACCTGGGTACGATTTTTGTTTCCGATCGATCTGTCAAATTTTAGCCCAATCCGACACCGTCGCGAAAAATGACGAAATTGCCCCCGGCGCGATTTTTGTTTCCGATCGATCTGTCAAATTTTATCCCTTTCCGATACCGTCGCGAAAAATGACGAAATTGCCCCCGTGCGTAGCGAATTTTGTTTCCGCTCGATCTGTCAAATTTTAGCCCGTTCCGACACCGTCGCGAGAATGACGAAATTGCCCCCGACGCGATTTTCGTTTCCCATCAACCTGACAAATTTTAGCCCATTCTGCCACCGTCGCGAAAAATGACGAAATTGCACCAGGCGCAATTTTCGTTTCCGATCAAGCTGTCAAATTTTAGCCCATTTCGACACCGTCGCGAAAAATGACGAAATTTACCCCGGTGCGATTTTTGTTTCCGATCGATCTGTCAAATTTTAGACCATTCCGCTATCGTCACGAAAAATGACGAAATTGCCCCCGGCGCGATTTTTTTCTGATCCACCGGTCAAATTTTAGCCGATTCCGCCACCGGCGGGAAAAATGACGAAATTGCCCCGGCGCGTTTTTTGTTTCCCATCGATCTGCCAAATTTTATCCCTTTCCGATACCGTCGCAAAAAATGACGAAATTGCCCCCGGCGCGATTTCTGTTTCCGACAGATATGTCAAATTTTAGCCCATTCCGACACCGTCGCAAAAATTGACGAAATTGCCCCTAGCACGATTTTCGTTTCCGATCAAGCTGTCAAATTTTAGCCCATTTCCACACCGTCGCGAAAAATGACGAAATTGACCCCTTTGCGATTTTTGTTTCCGATCGATCTGTCAAATTTTAGCCCATTCCGCCACCTTCGCGAAAAATGACGAAATTGCCCCCAGCGCGATTTTTTTCCGATCCATCGGTCAAATTTTAGCCGATTCCGCCACCGTCGCGAAAAATGACGAAATTGCCCCCGGCGCGATTTTTGTTTCCCATCGATCTGTCAATTTTTATCCCTTTCCGATACCGTCGCGAAAAATGACGAAATTGCCCCAGGCGCGATTTTCGTTTCTGATCAAGCTGTCAAATTTAGCCGATTTCGACACCTTCGTGAAAAATGACGAAATTGACCCCGTTGCGATTTTTGTTTCCGATCGATCTGTCAAATTTTAGCCCATTTCGCCACCGTCGCGAAAAATGACGAAATTGCCCTCGGCGCAATTTTTTTTTCCGATCCACCGGTCAAATTTTAGCCGATTCCGCCACCGTCGCGAAAAATGACGAAATTGCCCCCGGCGCGATTTTTGTTTCCCATCGATCTGTCAATTTTTATCCCTTTCCGATACCGTCGCGAAAAATGACGAAATTGCCCCAGGCGCGATTTTCGTTTCTGATCAAGCTGTCAAATTTAGCCGATTTCGACACCTTCGTGAAAAATGACGAAATTGACCCCGTTGCGATTTTTGTTTCCGATCGATCTGTCAAATTTTAGCCCATTCCGCCACCGTCGCGAAAAATGACGAAATTGCCCCCAGCGCAATTTTTTTTTCCGATCCACCGGTCAAATTTTAGCCGATTCCGCCACCGTCGCGAAAAATGACGAAATTGTCCCCGACGCGATTTTTGTTTCCGATCAATCTGTCAATTTTTAGCCCATTTCGACACCGTCGCGAAAAATGACAAAATTGACCTCGGTGCGATTTTTGTTTCCGATCGATCTGTCAAATTTTAGACCATTCCGACACCGTCACGAAAAATGACGAAATTGCACCCGGCGCGATTTTTTTTCCGATCCACCGGTCAAATTTTAGCCGATTTCGCCACCGGCGCGAAAAATGACGAAATTGCCCCCGACTCGTTTTTCGTTTCCCATCGATCTGTCAAATTTTATCCCTTTCCGATACTGTCGCGAAAAATGACGAAATTGCCCCCGGCGCGATTTTTATTTCTGATCGATCTGTCAAATTTTAGCCCATTCCGACATCGTCGCGAAAAATGAAGAAATTGCCCTTGTAGCGATTTTTTTTCCAATCCACCTGTCAAATTTTAGCCCATTCCACCACCGTCGCGAAAATGACGAAATTGCCCCCGGCGCGAATTTCGTTTCCGATCAAGCTGTAAAATTTTAGCCCATTTCGACACCGTCGCGAAAAATGACGAAATTGCCCCTGGCGCGATTTTTGTTTCCGATCAACGTGTCAAATTTTAGCCCATTCCGCCACCGTCGCGAAAAATGACGAAATTGCCCCTGGCGCGATTTTTGTTTCCGATCAACGTGTCAAATTTTAGCCCATTCCGCCACCGTCGCGAAAAATGACGAAATTGCCCCTGGCGCGATTTTTGTTTCCGATCAACGTGTCAAATTTTAGCCCATTCCGCCACCGTCGCGAAAAATGACGAAATTGCCCCCGGAGCGATTTTTTTTCCGATCCACCTGTCAAATTTTAGCCCATTCCGCCACCGTCGCGAAAAATTACGAAATTATCCCCGACGCGATTTTTGTTTCCGATCAATCTGTCAAATTTTAGCCCAGTTCGACACCGTCACGAAAAATGAAGAAATTGACCCGGTGCAATTTTTGTTTCCGATCGATCTGTCAAATTTTAGCCCATTCCGCCACCGTCGCGAAAAATGACGAAATTGCCCCCGGCGTGATTTTTTTTTCCGATTGACCTGTCAAATTTTAGCTCATTTCGACACTGTCGCGAAAAATGACGAAATTGCCCCCAGCGCGATTTTTTTTTCCGATCCACCGGTCAAATTTTAGCCGATTTCGCCACCAGCGCGAAAATGACGAAATTGCCCCCGGTGCGTTTTTTGTTTCCCATCGATCTGTCAAATTTTATCCCTTTCCGATACCGTCGAAAAAATGACGAAATTGCCCACGGCGCGGTTTTTGTTTCCGATCGATCTGTCAAATTTTAGCCCATTCCGCCACCGTCGCGAGAAATGACGAAATTGCCCCCGGAGCGATTTTTTTTCTATCCACCGGTCAAATTTTAGCCCATTCCGCCACCGTCGCGAAAAATGACAAAATTGCCCCCGGCGCGATTTTTTTTTCCGATCCACCTGTCAAATTTTAGCCGATTCCGTCACCGTCGCGAAAAATGACGAAATTGCTCCCGACGCGATTTTTGTTTCCGATCGAGCTGTCAAATTTTAGCCCATTCCGCCACCGTCGCAAAAAATGACGAAATTGCCCCCGGCGAGGTTTTTTGTTTCTGATCAACCTGTCAAATTTTTGCCCATTCCGAGACAGTCGCGAAAAATGATGAAATTTCCCCCGACGCGATTTTTGTTTCCAATCAACGGGTAAAATTTAGCCCATTCCGACACAGTCGAGAAAAATGACGAAATTGCCTCCGGCGCGATTTTTTTGGTTCCGATCAACCAGTCAAATTTTATCCCATTCCAACACAGTCGAGAAAAATGACGAAATTATCCCCGGCGCGATTTTTATTTCCGTTCAACCTGCCAAATTTCAACCAATTCCGACACAGTCGAGAAAAACGACGAAATCGCCCCTGGCGCAGTTTTTGTTTCCGATCAGCCAGTCAAATTTTAGCCCGTTCCGACACAGTCGAGAAAAATGACGAAATTACCCCCAGCGCTTTTTTGGTTCCTATCAACCAGTCAAATTTTATCCTATTCCGACACACTTGCGAAAAATGACTAAATTGTCCCCGGCGCGATTTTTTGTTTCCGATCAAACTGTCAAATTTTAGCCCATTCCGACAGAGTCGCGAAAAATGACAAAATTGCCCCCTGCGCGGTTTTTGTTTCCGATCAACCAGTCAAATTTTAGCCCATTCTGACACAGTCGAGAAAAATGACCAAATTGTCCTCGGCGCGATATTTATTTCCAATCAACCAGTCAAATTTCAGCACATTCAGACACAGTCGCGAAAAATGACGAAATTGCCCCCATTGCGATTTTTGTTTCCAATCAACAGTCAAATTTGAGCCCATTCCGACACAGTCGTGAAAAATGACGAAATTGCCCCGAAGCGGTTTTTGTTTCCGATCAACAATCAAATTTTAGCCCTTATCGACACAGTCGAGAAAAAGACGAAATTGTCCCCGGCGCGATTTTTATTTCCGATCAACCAGTCAAATTTTATCCAATTCCGACACAGTCGCGAAAAATGACGAAATTGCCCCCGGCGCGATTTTTGTTTCCGATCAATCGGTCAAATTTCAGCTGATTCCGACACCGTCGCGAAAAATGACAAAATTGCCCCCGGCGCGGTTTTTATTTCCGATCGACCAGTCAAATTTCAGCTCATTCCGACACAGTCGCGAAAATGACGAAATTGTCCCCGGCGCGATTTTGGTTTCCGATCAACCAGCCAAATTCCAGCTCATTACGACACCGTCGCGAAAAATGACAAAATTGCCCCCGGCGCGGTTTTTATTTCCGATCGACCAGTCAAATTTCAGCTCATTCCGACACAGTCGCGAAAATGACGAAATTGTCCCCGGCGCGATTTTGGTTTCCGATCAACCAGCCAAATTCCAGCTCATTACGACACCGTCGCGAAAAATGACAAAATTGCCCCCGGCGCGGTTTTTATTTCCGATCGACCAGTCAAATTTCAGCTCATTCCGACACAGTCGCGAAAATGACGAAATTGTCCCCGGCGCGATTTTGGTTTCCGATCAACCAGCCAAATTCCAGCTCATTACGACACCGTCGCGAAAAATGACGAAATTGCCCCCGGCGCGATTTTTATATCCGTTCAACCTGCAAAATTTCAGCCAATTCCGACACAGTCGAGAAAAATGATGAAATTCACCCGGCGCGATTTTTGTTCACGATCAACCTGTCAAATTTGAGCCCATTCCGACACAGTCGAGAAAAATGAAGAAATTGTCCCCGGCGCGATTTTTCTTTCCGATCAACCAGTCAAATTTCAGCTCATTCCGACACAGTCGCGAAAAATGAAGAAATTGCCCCCGGCGCGATTTTGGTTTCCGATCAACCAGCCAAATTTTAGCCCATTTCGACACAGTTGAGAAAAAATACAAAATTGTCCACGGCTCGATTTTTATTTCCGATCGACCAGTCAAATTTCGGCCCATTCAGACACAGTCGCGAAAAATGTCGAAATTGCCCCCAGCGCGATTTTTTGTTTCCGATCAACCTGTCAAATTTTAGCCCATTCCGACACAGTCGCGAAAAATGTCGAAATTGCCCCCAGCGCGATTTTTTGTTTCCGATCAACCTGTCAAATTTTAGCCCATTCCGACACAGTTGCGAAAAATGACGAAATTCGTCCGGCGCGATTTGTTCCCGATCAACTTGTCAAATTTGAGCCCATTCCGACACAGTCGCGAAAATGACGTAATTACCCAAGACGCGATTTTTTGTTTCCGATCAACCTGTCAAATTTTAGCCCATTCCGACACAATCGCAAAAAATGACGAAATTGCCCACGGCGCTGTTTTTGTTTCCGATCAACCAATCAAATTTTTGCCCATTTAGACACAGTCGAGAAAATTGACGAAATTGCCCCCGGCGCGATTTTTATATCCGTTCAACCTGCAAAATTTCAGCCAATTCCGACACAGTCGAGAAAAATGACGAAATTGCCCCTGGCGCGATTTTTGTTTCCGATCAACTAGTCAAATTTTAGCCCATTTCGACACAGTCGAGAAAAATGACGAAATTGTCGCCGGCGCGATTTTTCTTTCCGATCAACCAGTCAAATTTCAGCCCATTCCGACACAGTCGCGAAAAATGAAGGAATTGCCCCCGGCGCGATTTTTGTTTCCGATCAACCCGTCAAATTTTAGCCAATTCCGATGGAGTTGCGAAAAATGACGAAATTCATCCTGCACCGATTTTGTTCCCGATCAACCTGTCAAATTTGAGCCGATTCCGACACAGTCGCGAAAAATGACGAAATTGCCCCCATTGCGATTCTTGTTTACG
>NW_019266415.1:0-7482 GCF_002742605.1 Olea europaea var. sylvestris
ATTCAGACACAGTCACGAAAATTGACGAAATTGCCCCCGACGCGATTTTTATTTCCCATCAACCGGCCAAATTTCGGCCCATTGCGACACCGTCGTGAAAAATGACGAAATTGCACCCGGCACGATTTTTGTTCCGATCAGTCTTACAAATTTTAGCCCATTCCGACACCGTTGCGAAAAATGACGAATTGCCCCCGGCGCGATTTTTGTTTCCGATCGACCAGCCAAATGTCATCTCATTACGACACCGTCGCGAAAAATGACGAAATTGACCCCGGCGCGATTTTTGTTCCGATCAGTCTTACAAATTTTAGCCCATTCCGACACCGTTGCGGAAAATGACGAATTGCCCCCGGCGCGATTTTTGTTTCCGATCGACCAGCCAAATTTCATCTCATTACGACACCGTCGCGAAAAATGACGAAATTGCCCCCGGCGCGATTTTTGTTCCGATCAGTCTGTCAAATTTTAGCCCATTCCGACACCGTCGCGAAAAATGACAAAATTGCCCTCGGTGCGATTTTTGTTTCCGATCAGTCTGTCAAATTTTAGCCCATTCCGACGCCGTCGCGAAAATTGACGAACGATTTTTGTTTCCGATCAACAAGACAAATCTCAGCCCATTCCGACACCGTCGCGAAAAATGACGAAATTGCCCCCGGCGCGATTTTTGTTTCCGATCAACCAGCCAAATTTTAGCCCATTCCGACACCGTCGCGAAAAATGACGAAATTGCCTCTGCCGCAATTTTTGTTTCCGATCAACCAGCCAACTCTCAGTCCATTCCGACACCATCGCGAAAAATGACGAAATTGCCCCCGGCGCGATTTTTGTTTCCGATCAACCAGCCAAATTTCAGCCAATTCCGACACCGTTGCAAAAAATGACGAAATTGCCCCCGGCGCGATTTTTGTTTCCGATCAATTGGTCAAATTTAAGCCCATTCATACACCGTCGTGAAAAATGACGAAATTGCCCCCGGCGCGATTTTTGTTTCCGACCAATCTGTCAAATTTTAGCCCACTACGACACCGTCGCGAAAAATGACGAAATTACCCCCGGCGCGATTTTTGTTTCCGAACAACCGGCCAAATTTCAACCCATTCCGACACTGTCGAGAAAAATGACGAAATTGACCCCGGCTGGAATTTTGTTTCCGATCGACCAGCCAAATTTCAGCCCATTCCGACACAGTCGCGAAAAATAACGAAATTGACCCCGACACGATTTTTGTTTCCGATGAATCCGTAAAATTTTAGCCCATTACGACACCGTCGCGAAAAATGACGAAATTGCCCCCGGCGCGATTGTTGTTCCGATCAGTCTGACAAATTTTAGCCCATTCCGATACCGTTGCAAAAAATGACGAAATTGCCCTCGGAGCGATTTTTGTTTCCAATCGACCAGCCAAATTTCATCTCATTCCGACACAGTCACGAAAATTGACGAAATTGCCCACGGCGCGATTTCTATTTCCCATCAACCGGCCAAGTTTCGGCCCATTCCGACACCGTTGCGAAAAATGACAAAATTGCCCCCGGCGCGAATTTTGCTTCCGATCAATCAGTCAAATTTTAGCCGATTCCGCGAAAAATGACGAAATTGCCCCCGACGCGATTTTTGTTTCCGATCAATCCGTCAAATTTTAGCCCATTACGACACCGTCGCAAAAAATGACGAAATTGCCCCCGACGCGATTTTTGTTCCGATCAGTCTGTCAAATTTTAGCCCATTCCGACACCGTCGCGAAAAATGACAAAATTGCCCCCGGTGCGATTTTTCTTTCCGATCAGTCTGTCAAATTTTAGCCCATTCCGACACCGTCGCGAAAATTGACGAACGATTTTTGTTTCCGATCAACAAGACAAATCCCAGCCCATTCCGACACCGTCGCGAAAATTGACGAACGATTTTTGTTTCCGATCAACAAGACAAATCCCAGCCCATTCCGACACCGTCGCGAAAAATGACGAAATTGCCCCCGGCGCGATTTTTGTTTCCGATCAGTCTGTCAAATTTTAGCCCATTCCGACACCGTCGCGAAAATTGACGAACGATTTTTGTTTCCGATCAACAAGACAAATCCCAGCCCATTCCGACACCGTCGCGAAAAATGACGAAATTGCCCCCGGCGCGATTTTTGTTTCCGATCAACCAGCCAAATTTTAGCCCATTCCGACACCGTCGCGAAAAATGACGAAATTGCCTCCGCCGCAATTTTTGTTTCAGATCAACCAGCCAACTCTCAGTCCATTCAGACACCGTCGCGAAAAATGAAGAAATTGCCCCCGGCGCGATTTTTGTTTCCGATCAACCAGCCAAATTTCGGCCAATTCCGACACCGTTGCGAAAAATGACTAAATTGCCCTCGGCGTGATTTTTGTTTCCGATCAATCTGTCAAATTTAAGCCCGTTCATACACCTTCATGAAAAATGAGGAAATTGCCCCCGGCGCGATTTTTGATTCCGATCAATCTGTCAAATTTTAGCCCACTACGACACCGTCGCGAAAAATGACGAAATTGACCCGGCGCGATTTTTGTTTCCGATCAACCAGCCAAATTTCAGCCCATTCCGACACTGTCGCGAAGAATGACGAAATTGACCCCGGCGCGATTTTTGTTTACAATCAATCTGTCAAATTTTAGCCCATTCCGACACCGTCGCGAAAAATGACGAAATTGACCCCGGCTGGAATTTTGTTCCGATCAGTCTATCAAATTTTAGCCCATTCCGACACCGTCGCGAAAAATGACGAAATTGCCCCCGACGCAATTTTTGTTTCCGATCAACCAGCCAAATTTCAGCCAATTCCGACACCGTTACAAAAAATGACGAAATTGCCCCCGACGCGATTTTTGTTTCCGATCAATTGGTCAAATTTAAGCCCATTCATACACCGTCGTGAAAAATGACGAAATTGCCCCCTGCGGGATTTTTGTTTCCGACCAATCTGTCAAATTTTAGCCCACTACGACACCGTCGCGAAAAATGACGAAATTGCCCCCGGCGCGATTTTTGTTTCCTATCGACCAGTCAAATTTCAGCTCATTCCGACACAGTCATGAAAAATGACGAAATTGCCCCGGCGCGATTTTTGTTTCCGATCAGTCTGTCAAATTTTAGCCCATTCCGACACCGTCGCGAAAAATAACGAAATTGCCCCCGCCACGCTTTTTGTTTCCGATCAATCCGTAAAATTTTAGCCCATTCCGACACCGTCGCGAAAAATAACGAAATTGCCCCCGCCACGCTTTTTGTTTCCGATCAATCCGTAAAATTTTAGCCCATTCCGACACCGTCGCGAAAAATGACGAAATTGCCCCCGGCGCGATTGTTGTTCCGATCAGTCTGACAAATTTTAGCCCATTCCGACACCGTTGCAAAAAATGACGAAATTGCCCCCAGAGAAATTTTTTTTCCAATCGACCAGCCAAATTTCATCTCATTCCGACACAGTCACGAAAATTGACGAAATTGCCCCCGGCGCGATTTCTATTTCCCATCAACCGGCCAAGTTTCGGCCCATTCCGACACCGTTGCAAAAAATGACAAAATTGCCCCCGGCGCGAATTTTTCTTCCGATCAATCAGTCAAATTTTAGCCGATTCCGACACCGTCGCGAAAAATGACGAAATTGCCCCCGACGCGATTTTTGTTTCCGATCAATCCGTCAAATTTTAGCCCATTACGACACCGTCGTGAAAAATGACGAAATTGACCCCGGCTCGATTTTTGTTCCGATCAGTCTGTCAAATTTTAGCCCATTCCGACACCGTCCCGAAAAATGACAAAATTGCCCCCGGCGCGATTTTTGTTTCCGATCAGTCTGTCAAATTTTAGCTCATTCCGACACCATCGTGAAAAATGACGAAATTGCCGCCGGAGCTATTTTTGTTTCTGATCAGTCTTTGAAATTTCGGCCCATTCCGACACCGTTGCGAAAAATGATGAAATTGCCCCCGATACAATTTTTGTTTCCGATCAATCCGTCAAATTTTAGCCCATTCCGACACCGTCGCGAAAAATGACGAAATTGCCCACGGCGCGATTTTTGTTCCGATCAGTCTGTCAAATTTTAGCCCATTCCGACACCGTCGCGAAAAATGACGAAATTGCGCCCGGCGCGATTTTTAATTCCGATCAACCAGCCAAATTTTAGCCCATTCCGACACCATCGCGAAAAATAACGACATTGCCTCCGTCGCAATTTTTGTTTCCGATCAACCAGCAAACTCTAAGCCCATTCAGACACCGTCGCGAAAAATGAAGAAATTGCCCCCGGCGCGATTTTTGTTTCCGATCAACCTGCCAAATTTTAGCCAATTCCGACACCGTTGCGAAAAATGACTAAATTGCCCCCAGCGCGATTTTTGTTTCCGATCAATCTGTCAAATTTAAGCCCGTTCATACACCTTCGTGAAAAATGACGAAATTGCCCCCGGCGCGATTTTTGTTTCCGATCAGTCTGTGAAATTTTAGCCCACTCCGACACCGTCGCGAAAAATGACGAAATTGCCCCCGGCGCGATTTTTGTTTCCGATCAGTCTGTGAAATTTTAGCCCACTCCGACACCGTCGCGAAAAATGACGAAATTGCCCCCGGCGCGATTTTTGTTTCCGATCAACCAGCCAAATTTCAGCCCATTCCGACACTGTCGCGAAAAATGACGAAATTGACCCCGGCGCGATTTTTGTTTCCGATCAATCCGTCAAATTTTAGCCCATTACGACACCGTCGCGAAAAATGACGAAATTGCCCCCGGCTCGATTTTTGTTCCGATCAGTCTGTCAAATTTTAGCCGATTCCGACACCGTCGCGAAAAATGACGAAATTGCCCCCGGCGCGATTTTTGTTTCCGATCAGTCTGTGAAATTTTAGACCACTCCGACACCGTCGCGAAAAATGACGAAATTATCTCCGCCGCAATTTTTGTTTCCCGTCAACCAGCCAAATCTCAGCACATTCCGACACCGTCGCGAAAAATGACGCAATTGTACCCGGCGCGATTTTTGTTTCCGATTAGTCTGTCAAATTTTAGCCCATTCCGACACCGTCGCGAAAAATGACGAAATTGCCACCACCGCAATTTTTGTTTCCGATCAACCGGCCGAATTTCGGCCCATTCCGACACCGTTGCGAAAAATGACGAAATTGCTCCCGGCGCGATTTTTGCTTCCATCAATCAGTCAAATTTTAGTCGATTCCGACGCCGTAGCGAAAAATGACGAAATTGCCCCCGACACGATTTTTGTTTCCGATCAATCCGTCAAATTTTAGCCCATTACGACACCGTCGCGAAAAATGACGAAATTGCCCCCGGTGCGATTTTTGTTCCGATCAGTCTGACAAATTTTAGCCCATTCCGACACCGTCGCGAAAAATGACGAAATTGCCCCCGGGGCGATTTTTGTTTCCGATCGACCAGTCAAATTTCATCTCATTCAGACACAGTCACGAAAATTGACGAAATTGCCCCCGACGCGATTTTTATTTCCCATCAACCGGCCAAATTTCGGCCCATTCCGACACCGTTGCGAAAAATGACGAAATAGCGCCCGGCGCGATTTTTGCTTCCGATCAATCAGTCAAATTTTAGTCGATTCCGACACCGTTGCGAAAAATGACGAAATTGCCCACGACATGATTTTTGTTTCCGATCAATCCGTCAAATTTTAGCCCATTACGACACCGTCGCGAAAAACGACGAAATTGCCCCCGGCGCGATTTTTGTTCCGATCAGTCTGTCAAATTTTAGCCCATTCCGACACCGTCGCGAAAAATGACAAAATCGCCCCCGGTGCGATTTTTGTTTCCGATCAGTCTGTCAAATTTTAGCCCATTCCGACACCGTCGCGAAAATTGACGAACGATTTTTGTTTCCGATCAACCAGACAAATCTCAGCCCATTCCGACACCGTCGCGAAAAATGATGAAATTGCCCCCAGCGAGATTTTTGCTTCCGATCAACCAGCCAAATTTTAGCCCATTCCGACACCGTCGCGAAAAATGACGAAATTGCCTCCGCCGCAATATTTGTTTCCGATCAACCAGCCAACTCTCAGCCCATTCCGACACCATCGCGAAAAATGATGAAACTGCCCCCGGCGCGATTTTTGTTTCCGATCAACCAGCCAAATTTCAGCCAATTCCGACACCGTTGCAAAAAATGACGAAATTGCCCCCGGCGCGATTTTTGTTTCCGATCAATTGGTCAAATTTAAGACCATTCATACACCGTCGCGAAAAATGACGAAATTGCCCCCGGCGCGATTTTTGTTTCCGATCAACCAGCCAAATTTCAGCCCATTCCGACACTGTCGAGAAAAATGACGAAATTGGCCCCGGCTGGAATTTTGTTTCGATCGACCAGCCAAATTTCAGCCCATTCCGACACTGTCGAGAAAAATGACGAAATTGGCCCCGGCTGGAATTTTGTTTCGATCGACCAGTCAAATTTCAGCCCATTCCGACACAGTCGCGAAAAATAACGAAATTGGCCCCGACACGATTTTTGTTTCCGATCAATCCGTAAAATTTTAGCCCATTACGACACCGTCGCGAAAAATGACGAAATTTCCCCCGGCGCGATTGTTGTTCCGATCAGTCTGACACATTTTAGCCCATTCCGACACCGTTGTAAAAAATGACGAAATTGCCCACGGCGCGATTTTTGTTTCCAATCGACCAGCCAAATTTCATCTCATTCCGACACAGTCACGAAAATTGATGAAATTGCCCCCGGCGCGATTTCTATTTCCCATCAACCGGCCAAATTTCGGCCCATTCCGACACCGTCGCGAAAAATGACGAAATTGCCTCCGACGCGATTTTTGTTTCCGATCAATCCGTCAAATTTTAGCCCATTACGACACCGTCGCGAAAAATGACGAAATTGCCCCAGGCTCGATTTTTGTTCCGATCAGTCTGTCAAATTTTAGCCCATTCCGACACCATCGCGAAAAATGACGAAATTGCCCCCGGCACGATTTTTGTTTCCGATCAGTCTGTGAAATTTTAGCCCACTCCGACACCGTCGCGAAAAATGACGAAATTACATCCGCCGCAATTTTTGTTTCCGATCAACCAGCCAAATCTCAGACCATTCCGACACCGTCGCGAAAAATGACGAAATTATACTCGGCGGGATTTTTGTTTCCAATTAGTCTGTCAAATTTTAGCCCATTCCGACACCGTCACGAAAAATGACGAAATTGCCTCCGCCACAATTTTTGTTTCCGATCAACCAGCCAAATCTCGGCCCGAACCGACACCGTCGCGAAAAATGACGAAATTGCCCCCGGCGCGATTTTTGCTTCCGGTCAATCAGTCAAATTTTAGCCCACTACGATACCGTCGCGAAAAATGACGAAATTGCCCCCGACGCGATTTTTGTTTTCGATCAACAAGCCAAATTTCAGCCCATTCCGACACTGTCGAGAAAAATGACGAAATTGACCCCGGCTGGAATTTTGTTTCCGA
>NW_019266416.1:0-7481 GCF_002742605.1 Olea europaea var. sylvestris
GAACTCACAACTTCGTCGTGACGTATGAGGGATTTTAGCGATTTTTCAAAAGAATGAGCACTTGCATATTTGGAACGCTGGGACAGTCGTCGTACGGAGAATTGAGCGTAACTTTTGCACACGGTGTCCGTTTCGGGCCCATAAGTGCTTTTTGGAAATGTAGCGACCGTTTTGGATTGAACTTAAGACTTCATTGTGACGTATGAGGGATTTTGGTCATTTTTCGAAAGAATGGGCACTTGCATATTTGGAACGCTTGGATAGTCGGCGTACGGAGAATTGAGCGTAACTTTTGCACACGGTGTCCGTTTCGGGCCCATAAGTACTTTTTGGAAATGCAGCGACTGTTTTGGATAGAACTCTCCACTTCGTCGTGACGTACGAGGGATTTTGGCCATTTTTCGAAAGAATGGGCACTTGCATATTTAGAATGCTTGGAGAGTCGACGGACGAAGAATTGAGCGTAACTTTTGCACACGGTGTCCGTTTCGGGCCCATAAGTACTTTTTGGAAATGGAGCGACCGTTTTGGATTGAACTTAAGACTTCATTATGACTTATGAGGGATTTCGGCCATTCTTCGAAAGAATGAGCACTTGCATATTTGGAAAGCTTGGATAGTCGGCGTACGGAGAATTGAGCGTAACTTTTGCACACGGTGTCCGTTTCGGGCCCATAAGTACTTTTTGGAAATGTAGCGACCGTTTTGGATTGAACTCACAACTTCGTCGTGACGTATGAGGGATTTTAGCCATTTTTCAAAAGAATGAGCACTTGCATATTTGGAACGCTGGGATAGTCGTCGTACGGAGAATTGAGCGTCACTTTTGCACACGGTGTCCGTTTCGGGCCCATAAGTACTTTTTGGAAATGTAGCGATCGTTTTTTATTGAACTTAAGACTTCGTCGTGACGTATGAGGGATTTTAGCGACTTTTTAAAAGAATAAGCACTTGTATATTTGGAACGCTTGGATAGTCGGCGTACGGAGAATTGTGCGTAACTTTTGCACACGGTGTCCGTTTTGGGCCCATAAGTACTTTTTGGAAATGGAGCGACCGTTTTGGATTGAACTTAAGACTTCATTGTGACGTATGAGGGATTTCGGCCATTTTTCGAAAGAATGAGCACTTGCATATTTGGAACGCTTGGATAGTCGGCGTACGGAGAATTGAGCGTAACTTTTGCACAAGGTGTCCGTTTCGGGCCCATAAGTACTTTTTGGAAATGTAGCGACCGTTTTGGATTGAACTCACCACTTCGTCGTGACGTATGAGGGATTTTAGCATTTTTTCGAAAGAATGAGCACTTGTATATTTGGAACGCTTGGATAGTCGGCGTACGGAGAATTGAGCGTAACTTTTGCACACTGTGTCCGTTTTGGGCCCAAAAGTACTTTTTGGAAATGGAGCGACCGTTTTGGATTGAACTTAAGACTTCATTGTGACGTATGAGAGATTTCGGCCATTTTTCGAAAGAATGAGCACTTGCATATTTGGAACGCTGGGATAGTCGTCGTACGGAGAATTGAGCGTAACTTTTGCGCACGGTGTCCGTTTTGGGCCCATAAGTACTTTTCTGAAATGTAGCGATCATTTTTGATTGAACTTAAGACTTCGTCGTGACGTATGAAGGATTTTAGCGACTTTTCAAAAGAATGAGCACTCGTATATTTGGAACGCTTGGCTAGTCGGCGTACGGAGAATTGAGCGTAACTTTTGCGCACGGTGTCCGTTTTGGGCCCATAAGTACTTTTCTGAAATGTAGCGATCATTTTTGATTGAACTTAAGACTTCGTCGTGACGTATGAAGGATTTTAGCGACTTTTCAAAAGAATGAGCACTCGTATATTTGGAACGCTTGGATAGTCGGCGTACGGAGAATTGAGCGTAACTTTTGCACACGGTGTCCGTTTCGGGCCCATAAGTACTTTTCTGAAATGTAGCGATCATTTTTGATTGAACTTAAGGCTTCGTCGTGACATATGAGGGATTTTAGCGACTATTCAAAAGAATGAGCACTTGTATATTTGGAACGCTTGGATAGTCGGCGTACGGAGAATTGAGCGTAACTTTTGCACACGGTGTCCGATTCGGGCCCATAAGTACTTTTTGGAAATGGAGCGACCGTTTTGGATTGAACTCACAACTTCGTCATGACGTATGAGGGATTTTAGCGACTTTTCGAAAGAATGAGCACTTGTATATTTGGAACGCTTGGCTAGTCGGCGTACGGAGGATTGAGCGTAACTTTTGCATACGGTGTCCGTTTCGGGCCCAGAAGTACTTTTTGGAAATGGAGCGACCGTTTTGGATTGAACTCACAACTTCGTCATGACGTATGAGGGATTTTAGCGACTTTTCGAAAGAATGAGCACTTGTATATTTGGAACGCTTGGCTAGTCGGCGTACGGAGGATTGAGCGTAACTTTTGCATACGGTGTCCGTTTCGGGCCCAGAAGTACTTTTTGGAAATGGAGCGACCGTTTTGGATTGAACTCACAACTTCGTCATGACGTATGAGGGATTTTAGCGACTTTTCGAAAGAATGAGCACTTGTATATTTGGAACGCTTGGCTAGTCGGCGTACGGAGAATTGAGCGTAACTTTTGCACACGGTGTCCGTTTCGGGCCCATAAGTACTTTTTGGAAATGTAGCGATCGTTTTCGATTGAACTTAAGACTTCGTCATGACGTATGAGGGATTTTAGTGACTTTTCAAAAGAATGAGTACTTGTATATTTGGAACGCTTGGATAGTCGGCGTACGGGGAATTGAGCGTAACTTTTGAACACGGTGTCCGTTTTGGGCCCATAAGTACTTTTTGGAAATGGAGCTACCGTTTTGGATTGAACTTAAGACTTCATTGTGACGTATGAGGGATTTCGGCCATTTTTCGAAAGAATGAGCACCTGCATATTTGGAACGCTTGGAGAGTCGGCGAACGGAGAATTGATCGTAACTTTTGCACACGGTGTTCCGTTTCGGGCCCATAAGTACTTTTTGGAAATGGAGCGACCGTTTTGGATTGAACTCACAACTTCGTCGTGACGTATGAGGGATTTCGGCCATTTTTCGAAAGAATGAGCACTTGCATATTTGGAACGCTTGGAGAGTCGGCGAACGGAGAATTGATCGTAACTTTTGCACACGGTGTTCCGTTTCGGGCCCATAAGTACTTTTTGGAAATGTAGCGACCGTTTTTGATTGAACTTAAGACTTCGTCGTGACGTATGAGGGATTTTATCGACTTTTCAAAAGAATGAGTACTTGTATATTTGGAACGCATGGATAGTCGGCGTACGGAGAATTGAGCGTAAATTTTGTACACGGTGTCCGTTTGGGCCCATAAGTACTTTTTGGAAATGGAGCGACCGTTTTGGATTGAACTTAAGACTTCATTGTGACGTATGAGGGATTTTGGCCATTTTTCGAAAGAATGAGCACTTGCATATTTGGAACGCTTGGATAGTCGGCGTACGGAGAATTGAGCGTAACTTTTGCACACGGTGTCCGTTTCGGGCCAACAAGTACTTTTTGGAAATGTAGCGACCGTTTTGGATTGAACTCACAACTTCGTCGTGACATATGAGGGATTTCGACCATTTTTCAAAAGAATGGGCACTTGCATGTTTGGAACGCTTGGATAGTCGGCGTACGGAGAATTGAGCGTAACTTTTGCACACGGTGTCCGTTTCGGGCCCATAAGTATTTTTTGGAAATGTAGCGATCGTTTTTGATTGAACTTAAGACTTCGTCATGACGTATGAGGGATTTTAGTGACTTTTCAAAAGAATGAGCACTTGTATATTTGGAACGCTTGGATAGTCGGCGTACGAAGAATTGAGCGTAACTTTTGAACACGGTGTCCGTTTTGGGCCCATAAGTACTTTTTGGAAATGGAGCGACCGTTTTGGATTGAACTTAAGACTTCATTGTGACGTATGAGGGATTTCGGCCATTTTTCGAAAGAATGGGCACTTGCATATTTGGAACGCTTGGATAGTCGGTGTACGAAGAATTCAGCGTAACTTTTGCACACGGTGTTCGTTTCGGGCCCATAAGTCCTTTTTCGAAATGTAGCGACCGTTTTGGATTGAACTCACGAATTCATCGTGACGTACGAGGTATTTCGACAATTTTTCGAAAGATTGAGCACTTGCATATTTGGAACGCTGGGATAGTCGTCGTACGGAGAATTGAGCGTAACTTTTGCACACGGTGTCCGTTTCGGGCCCATAAGTACTTTTTGGAAATGGAGCGACCGTTTTGGATTGAACTTAAGACTTCATTGTGACGTATGAGGGATTTCGGCCATTTTTCGAAAGAATTAGCACTTGCATATTTGGAACGCTTGGATAGTCGGCGTACGGAGAATTGAGAGTAACTTTTGCACACGGTGTTCGTTTCGGGCCCATAAGTACTTTTTCGAAATGTAGCGACCGTTTTGGATTGAACTCACAACTTCATCGTGACATACGAGGGATTTCGGCCATTTTTCGAAAGAATGGGCACTTGCATATTTGGAACGCTTGGACAGTCGGCGTACGGAGAATTGAGCGTAACTTTTGTACACGGTGTCCGTTTCGGGCCCATGAGTACTTTTTGAAAATATAGCGATCATTTTCGATTGAACTTAAGACTTCGTCGTGATGTATGAGGGATTTTAGCGACTTTTCAAAAGAATGAGCACTTGTATATTTGGAACGCTTGGATAGTCGGCGTACGGAGAATTGAGCATAACTTTTGCACACGGTGTCCGTTTCGGGCCCATAAGTACTTTTTGGAAATGGAGCGACCGTTTTGGATTGAACTCACAACTTCGTCGTGACGTATGAGGGATTTCAGCCATTTTTCGAAAGAATGAGCACTTGTATATTTGGAACGCTTGGATAGTCGGCGTACGGAGAATTGAGCATAACTTTTGCACACGGTGTCCGTTTCGGGCCCATAAGTACTTTTTGGAAATTTAGCGACCGTTTTGGATTGAACTCACAACTTCGTCGTGACGTATGAGGGATTTCAGAGATTTTTCAAAAGAATGAGCACTTGCATATTTGGAATGCTGGGATAGTCGTCGTACGGAGAATTGTGCGTAACTTTTGCACACGGTGTCCGTTTTGGGCCCATAAGTACTTTTTGGAAATGTAGCGACCGTTTTGGATCTAACTTAAGACTTCATTGTGACGTATGAGGGATTTCAGCCATTTTTCGAAAGAATGGGCACTTGCATATTTGGAACGCTTGGATAGTCGGCGTACGGAGAATTGAGCGTAACTTTTGCACACGGTGTTCGTTTCAGGCCCATAAGTACTTTTTGGAAATGTAGCGACCGTTTTTGATTGAACTTAAGACTTCTTCGTGACGTATGAGGGATTTTATCGACTTTTCAAAAGAATGAGCACTTGTATATTTGGAACGCTTGGATAGTCGGCGTATGGAGAATTGAGCGTAACTTTTGCACACGGTGTCCGTTTCGGGCCCATAAGTACTTTTTGGACATGGAGCGACCGTTTTGGATTGAACTTAAGACTTCATAGTGACGTATTAGTGATTTTGGCCATTTTTCGAAAGAATGAGCACTTGCATATTTGGAACGCTTGGATAGTCGGCGTACGGAGAATTGAGCGTAACTTTTGCACACGGTGTCCGTTTCGGGCCAACAAGTACTTTTTGGAAATGTAGCGACCGTTTTGGATTGAACTCACAACTTCATCGTGACATATGAGGGATTTCAACCATTTTTCGAAAGAATGGGCACTTGCATATTTGGAACGCTTCGATAGTCGGCGTACGGAGAATTGAGCGTAACTTTTGTACACGGTGTCCGTTTCGGGCCCATGAGTACTTTTTGAAAATGTAGCGATCGTGTTTGATTGAACATAAGACTTCGTCGTGACGTATGAGGGATTTTAGCGACTTTTCAAAAGAATGAGCATTTGTATATTTGGAACGCTTGGATAGTGGGCGTACGGAGAATTGAGCGTAACTTTTGCACACGGTGTCCGTTTCGGGCCCATAAGTACTTTTTGGAAATGGAGCGACCGTTTTGGATTGACCTCAAAACTTCGTCGTGACGTATGAGGGATTTCGGCCATTTTTCGAAAGAATGCGCACTTGCATATTTGGAACGCTGGGATAGTCGTCGTATGGAGAATTGAGCGTAACTTTTCCACCAGGTGTCCGTTTTTGGTCCATAAGTACTTTTTGGAAATGGAGCGACCGTTTTGGATTGACCTCAAAACTTCGTCGTGACGTATGAGGGATTTCGGCCATTTTTCGAAAGAATGCGCACTTGCATATTTGGAACGCTGGGATAGTCGTCGTATGGAGAATTGAGCGTAACTTTTGCACACGGTGTCCGTTTCGGGCCCATAAGTACTTTTTGGAAATGTAGCGACCGTTTTGGATTGAACTTAAGACTTCATTGTGAGGTATGAGAGATTTCGGATATTTTTCGAAAGAATGGGCACTTGCATATTTGGAACGCTTGGATAGTCGGCGTACGGAGAATTGAGCGTAACTTTTGCACACGGTGTCCGTTTCGAGCCCATAAGTACTTTTTGGAAATGTAGCGATCGTTTTTGATTGAACTTAGGACTTCGTCATGACGTATGAGGGATTTTAGCGACTTTTCAAAAGAATGATCACTTGTATATTTGGAACGCTTGGATAGTCGGCGTATGGAGAATTGAGCGTAACTTTTGAACACGGTGTCCGTTTTGGGCCCATAAGTACTTTTTGGAAATGGAGCGACCGTTTTGGATTGAACTTAAGACTTCATAGTGACGTATGAGGGATTTCGGCCATTTTTCGAAAGAATTAGCACTTGCATATTTGGAACGCTTGGATAGTCGGCGTACGGAGAATTGAGCGTAACTTTTGCACACGGTGTCCGTTCCGGGCCCATAAGTACTTTTTGGAAATGGAGCGACCGTTTTGGATTGAACTTAAGACTTCATCGTGACGTATGAGGGATTACGGCCATTTTTTGAAAGAATGAGCACTTGCATATTTGGAACGCTGGGATAGTCGTCGTACGGAGAATTGAGCGTAACTTTTGCACACGGTGTCCGTTCCGGGCCCATAAGTACTTTTTGGAAATGGAGCGACCGTTTTGGATTGAACTTAAGACTTCATCGTGACGTATGAGGGATTACGGCCATTTTTTGAAAGAATGAGCACTTGCATATTTGGAACGCTGGGATAGTCGTCGTACGGAGAATTGAGCGTAACTTTTGCACACGGTGTCCGTTTCGGGCCCATAAGTACTTTTTGGAAATGTAGCGATCGTTTTTGATTGAACTTAGGACTTCGTCATGACGTATGAGGGATTTTAGAGACTTTTCAAAAGAATGATCACTTGTATATTTGGAACGCTTGGATAGTCGGCGTACGGATAATTGAGCGTAACTTTTGAACACGGTGTCCGTTTTGGGCCCATAAGTACTTTTTGGAAATGGAGCTACCGTTTTGGATTGAAC
>NW_019266417.1:0-2500 GCF_002742605.1 Olea europaea var. sylvestris
AAGGGCCTCTCAATAGAAGTTAGAGCGGCTGCACAAATATGAAATAGAATTTAGTAAGAGTAAAGGTCCGCCCACCTATGATCCGAGCTTAGCTCCCAAGTCAGGATTTCTTCCTAAAGTGAGGACTTTGTCCCGTATAGGCAGATGGGTATAAAGTGGGTCACTCTGCCAAGAATCAATCTTTCCCATTTTCTTTCTTTTCTTTGAGTCAGACCGCCTTAGGGTACAGCTTTGGTCCCTACTTATTGTATAAGAGAGTCAAACGAAGAGGTTCTTTCCATTATGGAATGCAAAAGCGCAAATTTCAGTATTGTAAAAGAAAGGTCAGCTCATCCAAGCTGAGCGAAGAGGTGGTGCATTTTTGAGACACTGAGGAATAAAGTCTATCCCTGAGTGGCCAAACTTTTTATTTATTGGAATTGCTTTATGGATGTCAACCCAGGTCTTGTTTTGTTCAATCAAGTGAATATGGGTCTTGTCCCCTTAAGCCAGTTGGTAGGCTTCCCATCTAAAAATCGAAACCCTAGGCCAGGAAAGCTTAAAAAAAAAAAATGCTCTTAGCAAAGAGTTCATCTATGGGTACTTACTCCGATAACTAAGATGGATATATTCGAATTTATAAGACCCTACTTCCTAATAGCTAGGCAGACTCGCAAGAAGATGCTCCTGATAGTGCACATTTGTATTAGTACAAAAATGGATCTATGCCCAAGTGCCTTACCAAGCCAAGAGCTGGGTAGCTTGTAGTTCTTGTTCGTGGCAACTTCTCCCATAATGATATCTATACTACCTAGTATCGTCATAATATCAGCTAATTTCATTCTTTTAACTAATTGAGGTGGAATTTGCAAGTGAATAAAACCCGGTGGGCAAATGCAGTCATCGATTCTCTCGAGAGTTCACAATTACCGCAAGCAAACATATTAATGACGAGGAAGGCATTTTTATTATACTACTAATACTTGTACTTGCTCTGCTATTCTGCCCAAGCCTGGCTGAGAAAGAGTTATGGAGCGTTAAACAAAAAAATACGCGGATGGGCTGGGGGCATACTATTTGTAATGATTCCATCATTCACGATAATAATAAATAAAAAGATAAAGCCATTCCAAAGACCCATACCCAAGTTCCATAGCTTTTGGTCCGCTATCCCAATCATGATTTTCCTATCCCTAGAGGGAAAGGTCCCTCTTGTTTTGGGCCGGTTGTGGGCGAGATCTATCTAGCAATAAATATCTTTAGATTTTCTCCATTTGAAATTTTATTTGAACCAAAGTTAGAAGAATTTTGTGGATTATCAAATGATATATAGTGTGATACAGTCAAAACAAGGTATTCTAGTATGAATAGATACCTCGGAAACAGGTTAACTTATCAACAGATTTTCTACCCTCTATTTTTTCCATTTAATTTAATTAGCCAAGGGAGCAACCTCATTTTTCACCTTGAATTGGTCAAAATATGTGAAATTTCTTACTTTTCGTGGAGGATTAGATCTAGTAACTGAGGGTCTATGGCTGACCGATATTGCACACCATCCTTTAGCTACTTCTGCTTCCAAGTGCAGGATAACCCCAAGGGGTTGTGGGTTTTTTCTACCAATTTGGGTTCTCCCTTCACCACCCCCATGGGGATGGTCTACAGGGTTCATAACTACTCCTCTTACTACATGACGCTTACCTAGCCAACACTTAGATCCGGCTTTACCCAAAATTTTCTGGTTGGTCCAACATTCCCCACTTGTCCGACTGTTGCTAAGCAGTTTTTTGATATCAAACGGACCTCCCCAGAAGGTAATTTTAATGTGGTCGATTTCTCCTCTCTTGGGGAAGATCAGCCTATTATCCCTAGAGTAACTTTTATCCGTTGAGCAACGGCCCTTCCATTTGGCACCGTCGGATCACTAAGGCCGACTTTTGTCCCTGCTCGATGGGTAGGTCTTGCAGTCAAGCTCCCTTCTACCTTTGCACTCGAGGGCCAATCTCCGTTCGGCCTGAGGAAACATTTGCACGCCTCCGTTACCTTTTGGGAGCCCTACATCCTATAGAAACTGTCTACCTGAGACTGTCCTTTAGCCCGTAGGTCCTGACACAAGGCTAGAATTCTAGCTCTTCTAGAGTGGTATCTTACTGACAGCTCGGGCCCCTCCGGAAGGAGGCCTTCTTTGTCTTCCACCCAAGCTGCGCAGGAAAGACCCAAACACAATCCCAGGGAATAGTGAAGCTTCATAGGGTCTTTCTATCTAGGTGTAGGTAGTTCACATCTTCACAGACGTCTATTTCACCGAGCCTCTTTTCGAGACAGTGCCCAGATTTTACGCCTTTCATGCAGTTCGAAACTTATCTGAGAAGGAATTTCGCTATCTTAGGACCGTTATAGTCATGATCGCCGCTCATCGAGACTTCGGTCGTCGGCTCTCCTGTTACCAAGTCACCAACTTCCTTGACCTTCCGGCACTGGATAGGCGCCAGCACCCATACATGGTCTTACGACTTTGCGG
>NW_019266418.1:0-7479 GCF_002742605.1 Olea europaea var. sylvestris
GTTCCACTTCGACACGAATGTGTCAATCCGACAAGGCCTAATAGAATCAGCTGCTCTTGAAAGATGGTGAAATCTCTTATTAATGTATTCCTATGTGCGAAAGCTATACATCTGAGGCCATTTTCTGCCATGCCTGAAAGAATTTGCTCAAATAAAGCTTTGGAATCTTCGTTCATCACTTTTACATTTCCAGTACTCTCATAATAATGAGAACACATTGGAATTATCACTTCTGGAGCTCCCTTTGTATGTACATGAATTGTATTGTCGCCATTTTTACTGATCAAAACCCCGCTTTGCCTATTCTTCGAATTGAATGGTTTGGTATCAAGAATAGTGCAGCTTTTCTTCAGACTTTCCACATCCATCCCTAACTGCTTAACAGCCCACTCAAAAATTGTCTTCTCAGTTGAATTTATAGGAGATGATGATGAAAACCTTGAAGGGGGTTGAGTAGTGTTTAAACCAATTCCTTGGTGCAGTAATTCAAGCACACTTGGAGCAATCAAATTATGCTGAACTTCATTGGAGTTTAGACCTTGCCAGAACTTGGTCACCTACAGACAAGACAAATGAATCTTTTATTGCCATTGACATCAATCACATAAGGAGCCTGTTGAACGTATGTACTATTGAAACTTTGACTTTGAAATCTGTATACTGAACCTGCCATTAACACTTTCCCTGTAGTATTTACATTTTATCTAATCTTCTTTAGAAATGAAATTTTCATTTCTCCTGTTATGCCTATATGACGGTACTATCTATTCACAAACAACTTTGCAGAAATTGTTAATTGACCATGAAAAACAGATAAGTGCACTGGGAGAGGAAAAGTAGTACCTTCATGGAATCCATAGTTAAGGTTCCAGTTTTATTCATGCAGACAGTGGTGACAGATGCAACTTTATGGCAGATTAAAGGTTCTCTCACAAGAATTTGAATCTTCATCAGTCTCTTCATTGAATAAGCAAGACACGTTCTGACAGCCGAAACCAAATCTTCTGGAGTAGATGTCAAAGCAATCATTGTTGGAGTAGCCAGAATCCCCACAATGACAGCAAGAACATCGCCAATTGTTGTTTCTCCACCGAAAGACACTCCTTTTCCGTTATCATCATGCAGTTTGCCTGTCAAGAAACGTACCAAAAATACCATAAATATCAGCAGAGCAACTGTCTTACCAGATTTGCCTACTATAGAGGTGATTCTTTTGAGCTCGTCAATTGAAGACCCCCTCAAAGAAATTCCATGGTGCTTTACGTTCTTGCCAACTGCTGTCACTAGCATTCTGGCATAACCACCCACAACTGTACTGCCAAAGAACAAGAATGGATTCTCGTGTGCGTCCACTTCGATTCGATCAATTTGCCCATCTGTCCTCATCATCTCTGTATTTAGTGAACAGCCATCTATGAACAATCCATCGGCAGGAACTTGATCACCAGGCTTTAGAAAAACTACGTCTCCGACAAGAACACGACATATTGGAATTCGCTGCCATTTACTGCTTCTCACAACCTCAGTTTCAGGAATATAGCTGCTGATAACTGAAAATTCAAGGCATTGAATGATTGGCCAGAATTTTCCACTGGAGGAAACAATTACCACTACAAGAATAGCAAGTATTTTTGTCAACCCTTCTTGCCATCCTTGTCGTAGGCCATGTTTTTGAATGCCAAGACATAGAGAAAGCACAGCACAGATAAACAAAACAGCAATCATGGGATCTTTAATTGCTTCCAACACGAAATGGCGAAATGTTTTTCGCAGATTATACTGTGGAAAAAGATTAGAGCCGAAGGCTTTTCTTCTGCTGTCAATGTCAGTTCGATCACCTCTGACGCCATTCTCCTTATCTGTTTCCAGGGCTAACAGCACGCCTTCTATACCTCCACGCTCTCGAAGCCATTTTTTATCTTTTGTTCTTACAAGCTTAGTGATGTATGCAGGATCAAACGAGGAGAAACGTGATGGCTTAATGTCGACCAATGTAGTTGAATCTACTGCCTTGCTGGAGTCTCTGTCGGATGCCTGAATACTAATACTGCTTGGCATGGTTGTCAGTATGTCAAGATGATTCAAGTAGACGACCTAAATCAAAAAGTGGAATAAGATAGAATATCAGAAATATAGGCAGCCGGGTGGTTTAAGGGTGATTATATATACAAGAGTCCAGTGACAGTACTGTTTAAGAATTTTTTTTTTTTTTTTTTTTTTTTTTTTTTTTTTTTTTTTTTAAATATGAATAATCTTGTCTATATCTCAAGCTTTCATACAAGGAGATTACTTGTCACGAATCATTTAATAGAAATTAAAAAGTTAAGCGCCCATAAGGCCTTCTAGGAATCTTACTCGCATACAAAGCTATATCCTTGTTTGAGCCCATTTTTTTACATTCTTCCCCATTATTTTTTCTACAAGACTTATTTTCAACTATACATTAAAATAATATCACATGCAAATAAATTTTTTTTTTTTTTTTTAACCATACATTTTCTATCAATTACAATTCCACGATACATTACTTCAAATTAAAGCGTCCTTTTAACAAGTCAAACTTTCTAGAAAAGATGAAACAACAAATACAAGGAACTTTCTTTTTCCTCATTTTCTAATTTCTAACTACCAAGAAATTATTAGAAAATCGTAATGAAATGACACATTAACCATTGATTTTAGGTCTTGGTCTATGTATTATTAAAATTTAACGCGGCAAGAGAAGAGAAAAGTAATTTCTTTAAGTTTGCTGACGCCTTTGGGGAAGGCTACTTAGGAAAGTGCCATATAGTTTCTCCTTATTTAAAGGGAAATTTACACAAACTGGCAAGAAAATGATTGATTGCAATCTTTGCACACTTATTATTTTGTCATCCAATGTTGACTTTCGATTAAATTTACATTCAATAGGTTTTAAAACTTTCTTGATGGGCCTCATTTGGATGCTTTCTTGTAGTAAGGTGTCTCATTTTGGAAGATACTGAAAAATAAATAGTTTTCTGAAATTTATTAATTTTTTAACAATTGAAAATATGGACTGAACCGGGTAAGTTGATGGGAAATTTCTAAAGAAATTACGTTACGGTTCATATTATTCTTTGAGTCAGAAGTTTAAAGTAGATTTGAAATTAAGAGAAATACCATCAAATCCCTACTGCAAAATATCCCTTTTAAATATGATGAAGGGGATTTTCTTTGTTTATCCTATCATTTTATAAATATATACAAATTATAAAGTATTTTGGGTGGTTATATTGTCACCACAATTTTTATTTAATACACTGCATTCTAATTATAGTTAAGCTCCTCAATCTTTTACCATTGCAACATTACTTTCTTAACTTATTTTCAACCTTCCATTAATTAGTATGTCTCATCATTAATTATGATTTATATCAAAATATTTTGTTTTCATACATTGAAATGAGGGAAAATATTTTTCGTACTTTTTATTTATTTATTTATTTAAAAATATGATGGGAAATTTAGTTGTTTTACATCATTTTAACGGACTTTTGAAACATAAAATTGTTGTCAAATACAACATTTGTTAATTAATGGAAAGTCTGAAAATAAGAATGATATGAAAAATCGTTAAGGACATAAGTATTATAATGAGCAAAGATTAAAAATCTTAAATTTAATTAGAATGTGTTGTAATATATAAAAATTGTGGTATGAATATAATTCTCCAAGTATTTTTAATAAATACATTCCCTTTTACCTCATATTCCCAAGTCTATTTTTATTCATCATTATCAGAATGCTGCATGCAATTCTTTTTTCTTTACATTTCCTCAAATTGATTTTTCCTTTTTATTTCTAAAAAAAAATATATAAAAAATGGCGCGGTCCATCACGCTTTGGACATTGCTACTTGGATAGCTGAGGTCCAATTGTTGGCTGTTGCCTACTTAGAGATCCCCAATCCGATGTCAAAGCCATAAAATTGGGTAGGTTTTGGGTGGCGATTTTTAATTTCTGATTGGTTGTAAGTGTTGGGTTGATAGTTTTCCCTGGGGCCGTTTGGTAGGGTGGCGTGTTTGGGTGTTTGTTTGGGAATCTTGGGATTATTTTTGGCATCCATTCTCCTTGATCAACGCCATTACCTAAAATAAAAGATTAATAAATATTATTAAAAACGAGAGAGGTAGACTATTCGACAAAAATAAGTGAGAATAGAAAGAAGATAACTGGTGAGAGATATATGTAGGAATTGAAGAGAGAAATTTAAATGGTTATTTATATTGTTGTCTTATTTAATTAATAAAAATATATTTAAAATTTTGGTGCAATAAAAAAAATGGATGGAAATAAGATATAGCTTTATGTTGACGGCAAAAATTGGATCAAACAATTTTATTGATGAAACAATTACAATAACAAAATTAAATGTAAATACAACAATAAGTCCTCTCACCTAACTATGAGTTTAAATAATTATTTGATAGAGAGATATTTGGATAGCATAATTCATTCTTCAAATGAGGGAGTACAAACACATATATTTAGTGTAGAGAGAGAGAGAGAGAGAGAGAGGGGCACAATTTTGTATTTTGCATTTTTTTTTTGTTTGCCTACTTAAAAATATGAGGAAAACTAGATCTTTTTATTCTCTCATAGCAAAAAATTTTGGACTGAGACAATCATCAGGGATATGATGTGTTAATTAATAGAAATAGGGATGGTTTTATTTTTTTAAGAAACAGTAAAACCCGCAATTAGACAGAATTGGTCGGTTCACCTCTGATTCATTTACTAAATGGATCAATTTTTGAGCCATGCATCAAGAATCGGTTGCTTTGAATCAATTTGTCAATGTTACCAAGTTGCATCATATATTATTTTTCACTATTTGAAAGTGAATTATATATATTATTTTTCTTTTTGTTGGTGCATTGCACCAAGTTGCATCAGATATTTCAACATTTGATTCTAGATACTTTTGGAATCAAAATTTCATTTTTCATGCATATCTTCTTCTTCATCTTCATATTTAAATAATAATAATAATAATATATATATATATATATATATATATATATATACACATATACTTATATTTATATTTATTTATTTATTTATTTATTTATCGCAATCTTATCTTTAGAATGTGTGCATATTCAGTTACAATATTATTATTTTTTATTTTTTTGCTCACTCAAAAATATGAGGAAAACTCAATCTTTTTATTCTCTCCAAACAAAAAATTTGGGCTGAGACAATCATCAAGACATGATGTGTTAGTTAATAGAAATAGGGATGGATCTTGAGATACTTGTCGTTTAATCACCAATTTCTTCATCCTTAAGTATCAAGGACGACCCCAACCCTTAAGACTCTTTATGTAGCCCCTAAATAAGACAATTAACTCCCCAAAGTTATCCTTAAGTGACCCCAAGTGAAGGACAAGGCAAAGGAAACAAAGGAAGATAGAAAACGAGAAGCTGGGATTGGCAGTTTGAGCAGGTGAGTTTAACTCACGATTTTGGATTTTGGAAGATTTTCTTTAATTCTTTTGGGTGTTTTATAACCTCTTAAACCTATGGACTTCCTTGAGATCATATTAGGATGTTTTGATGATTTAATGTAACAAAAGAGAAGTAATTGATTGCAAGAATTTGGGTGAAACAATCAATGTCGACCGAGATTGGATAGTTGGTGGATTTTATTTGTTCCACCGTTGGTATTATATAACTTTTGAACGGAACACATATTTATCACTTTGAATGTTTGTATATAAGAGTTGTAAGTATAGAAGTGATTCTTAATGACCTAGAATCTGATTTGGTGACATGCAAATACAATGGAAATCGAAAACAATCATTGGGAAGTTGCTTGATTTTGTGTTTTTGTAAAATGGACTGCCTTTGAAGCTTTAAATCCTTCACTTTTAGCAACTTCAGGGCATGATTACCTTTACATACATGTCATAGAAGTGTGGTAAGATTTGAGAATTAATGGATATGATTAAGGGAGTGAAAAGGGATTGAAAATATAAGTGGATGGTGATGTAAACTGGAAGAACAGATTCTGTCCAGTTGAATATTTGAATTAGCAGCAATTTGTACATGTTCATTTGTTATCTCTTAGGCTTGAAAAGTAAAATTTAAGGAGTTCTAGGTTATTGACAACAATTAGATGACGTTGACACACATAATTGAACTCTAGAAATAGTAAGATTTATGGAACTAGTATGCAATGCAATCAGTAACTTGAAATGATAATGTAATCTAAATTAAGCACGAAATTTTGTGTGTGTGTGTGTGTGTGTTAAGGTTATTAAATTGAGGGTTGTGTGTAATATTTAATGGTAATATAGGTGGTTTTTCAAATTTAAGTGAAAAAGGAAATTGATCTACACTCCGCTGAAGCGCGCACACAAGAGTGAAAGGTAAGTAAAAATCCATTTGCAACCATGATACAAGAACATAATATTTGTGATATAGTAATGTTATAATATATGCATAACTTTGATGAGGAGTTCATTGTACATCATATGATGTAGGGCTAGATATGGTTTAGTTTGGTTCAATTCAAATGAGATCCGAATCAGACCCGAAATTTTCATGCATTTAGTAAGTGGAACCGACGGGTCCAAATTTAATTATGAGGCCGTTCGGGTTCAATTCTATTCGGTTCAGTTCGGTTCCTAGGTTCCGTGTTATAATTAAATTTTTTAATATTTACAAAGTTACATCAATTCAACTAATGAAATGTTCAATTTTAGCTCTTACAAAATAATGTAGTCCAATTTTATGTGTCTTTTACATTTCTTTTTGCTGAGTTCTTCATAGATTTGCGTGTTAAAATCATAGGAAGAGGAAGATAGCGAACTCAAAATAATTAAGAGAGGAGTTGCCAAGTTTTAATTCGATTTCTTCATAACGGTAGAAACGACACTCCGGTAGAGTAACAGATTTCGATAAAACTTCGGTCAATTTGATTAAGTTGGCTTTGAACTGAAAATTAAAAATAGAAAAATCTTATTTTTTGGTTTGAACTAAATTAACTAGTTAACAAATTTATCTAGAAGAAAATATTTTGATTTATTTAAAATTAATTAATTAAAAAATTAGAGAGATTCAGTTCTTATTCGCTTTTTCGGTTCTTGATCTAGAACCAAGAATCGAACCAAATCCACTAGTTCTCGATTTAGATACTCGTTCGAACATTTAACTTAAGAAGAACCGTTCGATTCGGTTCAATTCAGTTCGGAGTTTTGTCTAGCCCTAATATGATGGTTATGATCATTTAAGTATGTGGTTTTGGAACAGACTGACATTGATTTTGAGTAAGTATTTCATTCACGAGCATTTTTATGTGCAAGCACAACATATGTTCATAGCTGAAAATCTAGCATGCACAACATAATTTCAAAATTGAGTTTTTCCTCATAAATATTTCGTTGACCACTACTAGAGCACTGAGACATGTGAGGTATGCTTATGTGATATGTTTAGGCATCTTGGGTGATAC
>NW_019266419.1:0-7474 GCF_002742605.1 Olea europaea var. sylvestris
CCCCCGGAGCGATTTTTGTTTACGATCAATCTGTCGAATTTTAGCCGATTTCGACACCGTCGCGAAAAATGACGAAATTGCCCTCGGTGCGATTTTTGTTTCCGATTAATTTGTCAAATTTTAGCCGATTCCGACACCATCGCGAAAAATGATGAAATTGCCCCCGGCGCGATTTTTGTTTCCGATCAATCTGTCAAATATTTGCCCATTCCAACACCATCGCGAAAAATGACGAAATTGCTCCCGGAGCGATTTTTGTTTCTGATTAATCTGTCAAATTTTAACTGATTCCGACGCCGTCGAGAAAAATGATGAAATTGCCCCCGGCGCTATTTTTGTTTCCGATCAATCTGTCAAATTTTTGACCATTCCGACACCGTCGCGAAAAATGACGAAATTGCCCCCTGAGCGATTTTTGTTTCCGATCAATCTGTCAAATTTTCGCCCATTCCAACACCGTCGCGAAAAATGACGAAATTGCCCCCGGGGCGATTTTGGTTTCCCATCAATCAGTCAAATTTTAGCCCATTCCGACACCGTTACGAAAAATGAGGAATTTTCCCCGACGCGATTTTTGCTTCCGATCAATAAGTCAAATTTAAGCCAATTCCGACACCGTCGCGAAAAATGACGAGATTGCCGACGGCGTGCCTTTTGTTTAAGATTAATCTGTCAAATTTTAGCCGATTCTGACACCGTTGCGAAAAATGACGAAATTGCCCCCGGCGGGATTTTTGTTTCCGATCAATCTGTCAAATTTTTGCACATTCCCACACCGTCACGAAAAATGACGAAATTGCCCCCGGAGCGATTTTTGTTTCCGATCAATCTGTCGAATTTTAGCGGATTTCGACACCGTCGCGAAAAATGACGAAATTGCCCCCGGCGCGATTTTTCTTTCCGATTAATTTGTCAAATTTTAGCCGATTCTGACACCGTCGTGAAAAAGGACGAAATAGCCCCCGGCGCGATTTTTGTTTCCAAACAATCAGTCAAATTTTAGCCCATTCCGACACCGTCGCGAAAAATGATGAAATTGCCCCTTGGGCGATTTTTGTTTCCGATCAACCTGTCAAATTTTAGCCCATTCCAACACCGTCACGAAAAATGACGAAATTGCCCCCGACGCGATTTTTGTTTCCGATCAAGCTATCAAATTTTAGCCCATTCCGACATCGTCGCGAGAAATGACGAAATTGCACCCGATGCGATTTTTGTTTCCGATCAACCTATCAAATTTTAGGACATTCCGACACCGTCGCGAGAAATGACGAAATTGCCCCCGGCGCGGTTTTTGTTTCCGATCAACCTGTCAAATTTTAGATCATTCCGACACCGTCGCGAAAGATGATGAAATTGCCCCCGGCGCGTTTTTAGTTTACGAACAACCAGTCAAATTTTAGCCCATTCCGACACCGTCGTGAGAAATGACGAAATTGCCCCCGGTGCGATTTTTGTTTCCGATCAACCTCTCAAATTTTAGCCCATTCCGAAACCGTCGCGAAAATTAAAGAAATCGCCCCCAGGGAGATTCTCGTTTCCCAACAACCTACCAAATTTCAGCCCATTCCGACACCGTCGAAAAAATGACAAAATCGCCCCCAGCGCGATTTTCGTTTCCGGTCAACCTGTTAAATTTTAGCCCATTCCGACACCGTCGCGAAAAATGACGAAATTGCCCCTAACGCGGTTTTTGTTTCCGATCAACCTGTCAAACTTTACCCCATTCCGAAATCGTCGTGAAAAATGACGAAATTGCCCACAACGCGGTTTTTGTTTCCGATCAACCTGTCTAATTTTAGACCCTTCCGACAACGTCGCGAAAAATGACAAAATTGCCCCCGGCGAGATTTTCGTTTCCCATCAACGTGCGAAATTTCAGCCCGCTCCCACACCGTCGCCAAAAATGTTGAAATTACCCCCGGCGCGATTTTTGTTTCCAATCAACTTGACAAATTTCAGCCCATTCCGACACCGTCGCGAAAAATGACGATATTGCCCCCGGCGCGGTTTTTTTTTCCAATCAACCTATCAAATTTTGGCTCATTCCGACACCGTCACGAAAAATGACGAAATTGCCCCAGACACGATTTTTGTTTCCTATCAATCTGTCAAATTTTTGCCCATTCCGACGCCGTTGCAAAAAATGATGAAATTGCCCCCGACGCGATTTTAATTTCCGATTAATCTGTCAAATTTTAGCCGATTCCGACACCGTCGCGAAAAATGATGAAATTGCCCCCGGCGCGATTTTTGTTTCCCATCAATCAGTCAAATTTTAGCCCATTCCGACACCGTCGCGAAAAGTGTCAAAATTGACCCCGGCGCGATTTTTGTTTCCGATCAATCAGTCAAATTTAAGCCCATTCCGACACCGTCGCAAAAATGACGAAATCGCCCCCTGCACGATTATTGTCTTCGATCAACCTATCAAATTTCAACCCATTCCAACACCGTCGCGGAAAATGACGAAATTGCCCCCGGCGTGATTTTTGTTTCCGATCAATCTGTCAAATTTTTGCACATTCCCACACCATCGCGAAAAATGACGAAATTGCCCCGTCGCGATTTTTGTTTCCGATCAGTCTGTCAAATTTTAGCTCATTCTGACACCGTCGCGAAAAATGACGAAATTACCCACGGCGCGCTTTTGGTTTCCCATCAATCAGTCAAATTTTAGCCGATTCCGACACCGTCGCGAAAAATGACGAAATTACCCACGGCGCGCTTTTGGTTTCCCATCAATCAGTCAAATTTTAGCCGATTCCGACACCGTCGCGAAAAATGACGAGATTGCCCCCTGCGCGATTTTTGTTTAAGATTAATATGTCAAATTTAGCCGATTCCGTCACCGTCGCGAAAAATGACGAAATTGCCCCGTCGCGATTTTTGTTTCCGATCAATCTGTCAAATATTTGCCCATTCCGACACCATTGCGAAAAATGATGAAATTGCCCGCGGCGCGATTTTTATTTCCGATCAATCAGTCAAATTTAAGCCCATTCCGACAACGTCAAGAAAAATGACGAAATTGCCCCCGGCGCGATTTTTGTTTCCAAACAATCAGTCAAATTTTAGCCCACTCCAACACCGTAGCGAAAAATGACAAAATTGCCCCTCGCGCGATTTTTGTTTTCGATCAACCTGTCAAATTTTAGCCCATTCCAACACCGTCACGAAAAATGACGAAATTGCCACCGGCGTGATTTTTTTTTCCGATCAATCATTTAAATTTTAGCCCATTCCGACACCGTCGCAAAAATGACGAAATTGCCCCCGGCGCGATTATTGTCTCCGATCAACCTATCAAACTTTAGCCCATTCCGACACCATCGCGAAAAATGACGACATTGCCCCCGCGCAATTTTTGTTTCTGATCAATCTGTCGAATTTTTGCCCATTCCGACACCTTCGCGAAAAATGACGAAATTGCCCCTAAGCGATTTTTGTTTCCGATCAATCTGTCAAATTTTTGCCCATTCCGACACCATCGCGAAAAATGACGAAATTGCCGCCGGCGCGATTTTGTTTCCGATCAATCTGTCAAATTTGAGACCATTAAGACACCACCGCGAAAAATGACGAAATTGCCCCCGGCGCTATTTTTGTTTCCGATTAATCTGTCAAATTTGAGCAGATTCTGACACCGTCGTGAAAAATGACGAAATTGCCCCCGACGCGATTTTTGTTTCCGATCAATCTGTCAAATTTTTGACCATTCCAACACCGTCGCGAAAAATGACGAAATTGCCCCCGGAGCAATTTTTGTTTCTGATTAATCTGTCAAATTTTAACCGATTCCGACACCGTCGCGAAAAATGACGAAATTGCCCCCGGTGCGATTTTTTGTTTCCGATCAACCTGTCAAATTTTAGTCCATTCCGACACCGTCGCGAAAATTATAGAGATCGCCCCCAGCGAGATTCTCGTTTTCCGTCAACCTACCAAATTTCAGCCCATTCCGACACCGTCGGAAAAATGACAAAATCCCCCTAGCGCGATTTTTGTTTCCGATCAACCTGTTAAATTTTGGCCCATTCCGACTCCATCGCGAAAAATGAGTAAATTGCCCCCGGCGCGATTTTTGTTTCCGATCAAGCTATCAAATTTTAGCCCATTCCGACACCGTCACGAAAAATGACGAAATTGCCCCTAGCGCGGTTTTTGTTTCCGATCAACCTGTCAAATTTTAGCCCATTCCGACACCGTCGTGAAAAATGACGAAATTGTCCACAACGCGGTTTTTGTTTCCGATCAATCTGTCTAATTTAAGACCATTCCGACAACGTCGCGAAAAATGACAAAATTGCCCCCGACGAGATTTTCGTTTCCCATCAACCTGCCAAATTTCAGCCCGCTCCCACACCGTCGCGAAAAATGTTGAAATTACCCCCGACGCGATTTTTGTTTCCAATCAACTTCACAAATTTCAGCCCATTCCGACACATTCGCGAAAAATGACGAAATTGCCCCCGGCGCGTTTTTTTCCAATCAACCTGTCAAATTTTAGCCCATTCCGACACCGTCGCGAAAAATAACGAAATTGCCCCAGACGTGATTTCTGTTTCCGATCAATCTGTCAAATTTTTGCCCATTCCGACACCGTTGCAAAAAATGATGAAATTGCCCCTGACGCGATTTTAATTTCCGATTAATCTGTCAAATTTTAGCCGATTCCGACACCATCGCGAAAAATGACGAAATTGCCCCCTGCGCGATTTTTGTTTCCGATCAATCTGTCGAATTTTTGCCCATTCCAACACCGTCGCGAAAAATGACGAAATTGCCCCCGAAGCAATTTTTATTTCTGATTAATCTGTCAAATTTTAACCGATTCCGACACCCTCGCGAAAAATGACGAAATTGCCCCCGGCACGATTTTTGTTTTCGATCAATCTGTCAAATTTTTGCACATTCCCACACCGTCGCGAAAAATGACAAAATTGCCCCCGGCGCGATTTTTGTTTCCGATCAATCTGACAAATTTTTGCCCATTCAAACACCGTCGCTAAAAATGATGAAATTGCCCCCGACGAGATTTTTGTTTCCCATCAATCAGTCAAATTTTAGCCCATTCCGACAGCGTCGCGAAAAGTGTCAAAATTGCCCCCGGCGGAATTTTTGTTTCCGACCAATCAGTCAAATTTTAGCCCATTCCGACACCGTCGCAAAAATGACGAAATTGCCCCCTGCGCGATTATTGTCTCCGATCAACCTATCAAATTTTACCCTATTCCGACACCGTCGCGAAAAATGAGGAAATTGCCCCCGCACGATTTTTGTTTCCGATCAATCTGTCAAATTTTTGCCAATTCCAACACCATCGCGAAAAATGACGAAATTGCCCCCGGCGCGATTTTTGTTTCCGATCAATCTGTCAAATTTTTGCCCATTCCAACACCGTCGAGAAAAATGACGAAATTGCCCCCGCCGCGATTTTGGTTTCCCATCAATCAGTCAAATTTTAGCCCATTCCGACACCGGTGCGAAAAATGAGGAATTTTCCCGGCGCGATTTTTGCTTCCGATCAATAAGTCAAATTTAAGCTGATTCCGACACCGTCTCGAAAAATGACTAGATTGCTCTCGGCGCGATTTTTGTTTAAAATAAATCTGTCAAATTTTAGCCGGTTCCGACACCGTCGCGAAAAATGACGAAATTGCCCCCATCGCGATTTTTATTTCCGATCAATCTGTCAAATTTTGGCCCATTTCGACACCGTTGCGAAAAATGAGGAAATTGCCCCCGGCGCGATTTTTATTTCCGATCAATCTGTCGAATTTTTGCCCATTCCAACATCGTCGCGAAAAATGACGAGATTGCCCCCTTCGCGATTTTTGTTTAAGATTAATCTGTCAAATTTTAGCCGATTCCGACACCGTCGCGGAAAATGACGAAATTGCCCCAGCGCGATTTTTGTTTCCGATCAATCAGTCAAATTTTTGCCCATTCCGACATCGTCGCGAAAAATGATGAAATTGCCCCCGACGCGATTTTTATTTCCAATCAATCTGTCAAATTTAAGCCGATTCCGACACCGTCGCGAAAAATGACGAAATTGCCCCCGGCGCGATTTTTATTTCCGATCAATCAGTCAAATTTAAGCCCATTCCGACACCGTCGCGAAAAATGACGAAATTGTCCCCGACGCGATTTTTATTTCCAATCAATCTGTCAAATTTAAGCCGATTCCGACACCGTCGCGAAAAATGACGAAATTGCCCCCGGCGCGATTTTTATTTCCGATCAATCAGTCAAATTTAAGCCCATTCCGACACCGTCGCGAAAAATGACGAAATTGCCCCTTGCGCGATTTTTGTTTCCGATCAACCTGTCAAATTTTAGCCCATTCCAACACCGTCGCGAAAAATGACGAAATAGCCCCCGGCGCGATTTCTATTTCTGATCAATCTGTCAAATTTTAGCCCATTCCGACACCGTCGCAAAAATGACGAAATTGCCCCTTGCGCGATTATTGTCTCCGATCAACCTATCAAATTTTAGCCCATTCCGACACCGTCGCGAAAAATGACGAAATTGGCCCCGCGCGATTTTTATTTCCGATCAATCTGTCAAATTTTTGCCCATTCCGACAACGTCGCGAAAAATGATGAAATTACCCCGGCGCGATTTTTGTTTCCGATCAATCAGTCAAATTTGAGCTCATTAAGACACCGTCGCGAAAAATGACGAAATTACCCCCGACGCTATTTTTGTTTCCGATTAATCTGTCAAATTTGAGCCGATTCCAACACCGTGGCGAAAAATGACGTAATTGTCCCCGGTGCGATTTTTATTTCAGATCAATCAGTCAAATTTTTGCCCATTCCAACACCGTCGCGAAAAATGACGAAATTGCCCCCGGCGCGATTTTGGTTTCCCATCAATCAGTCAAATTTAAGCCCATTCCGACACCGTTGCGAAAAATGACGAGATTGCCCCCGCCGCGATTTTTGTTTAAGATTAATCTGTCAAATTTTAGCCGATTCCGACACCGTCGCGAAAAATGACGAAATTGCCCCCGTCGCGATTTTTGTTTCCGATCAATCTGTCAAATTTTTGCCCATTCCCACACCGTTGCGAAAAATGAGGAAATTGCCCCCTGCGCGATTTTTATTTCCGATCAATAAGTCAAATTTAAGCCCATTCCGACACCGTCGCGAAAAATGACGAAATTGCCCCCGACGTGATTTTTGTTTCCGATCAATCTGTCAAATTTTTGACCATTCCGACACCGTCGCGAAAAACGACGAAATTGCCCCCGTCACGATTTTTGTTTCCGATCAATCAGTCAAATTTTTGCCCATTCCGACACCGTCGCGAAAAATTTTGAAATTGCCCCCGGGGCGATTTTTGTTTCCGATCAATCTGTCAAATTTCTGCCCATTCCGACACCGTCGCGAAAAATGACGAAATTGCCCCCGTCGCGATTTTTGTTTCCGATTAATCAGTCAAATTTTAGCCGATTTCGACA
>NW_019266420.1:0-2937 GCF_002742605.1 Olea europaea var. sylvestris
GACGGTGTCGGAATGGGATGAAATTTGAGAGATTGATCGGAAACAAAAATCGCGTCGAGGGCAATTTCGTCATTTTTCTCGACCGTGTCGACATGGGCTGAAATTTGGCAGGTTGATCGGAAACAAATATCGCGTCGGGGGCAATTTCGTCATTTTTCTCGACGGTGTCGACATGGGCTGAAATTTGGCAGGTTGATCGGAAACAAATATCGCGTCGGGGGCAATTTCGTCATTTTTTCGCGACGGTGTCCGAATGGGCTGAAATTTGACAGATTGATCGGAAACAAAAATCGCGCCGGGGGCAATTTCGTCATTTTTCGCGACGGAGTCGGAATGGGCTAAAATTTGGCAGGTTGATCGGAAACAAAAATCGCGCCGGGGGCAATTTCGTCATTTTTCGCGACGGAGTCGGAATGGGCTAAAATTTGGCAGGTTGATCGGAAACAAAAATCGCGCCGGGGGCAATTTCGTCATTTTTCGCGACGGTGTCGGAATGGGCTAAAATTTGGCAGGTTGATCGGAAACAAAAATCGCGCCGGGGAAATTTCGTCATTTTTCGCGACTGCGTCGGAATGGGATGAAATTTGAGAGATTCATCGGAAACAAAAATCGCGTCGGGGGCAATTTCGTCATTTTTCTCGACGGTGTCGGAATGGGCTCAAATTTAACAGTTTGATCGGAAACAAAAATCGCGCCGGGGGCAATTTCGTCATTTTTCGCGACAGTGTCGGAATGGGCTAAAATTTGGCAGGTTGATCGGAAACAAAAATCTCGCCGGGGCAATTTCGTCATTTTTCGCGACGGTGTCGGAATGGGCTAAAATTTGGCAGGTTGATCGGGAACAAAAATCGCGCCGGGGCAATTTCGTCATTTTTCGCGACGGTGTCGGAATGGGATGAAATTTGAGAGATTGATCGGAAACAAAAATCGCGTCGGGGGCAATTTCGTCATTTTTCTCGACGGTGTCGAAATGGGCTGAAATTTGGTAGGTTGATCGGAAACAAAAATCGCCGGGGGCAATTTCGCCTTTTTTTCGCGACAGCGTCGGAATGGCCTCAAATTTGACAGATTGATCGGAAACAAAAATCGCGCCTGGGGCAATTTCGTCTTTTTTTCGCGACGGCGTCGGAATGGGCTCAAATTTGACAGATTGATCGAAAACAAAAATCGCGCCGGGGGCAATTTCGTCATTTTTCGCGACGGTGTCGAAATGGGCTTAAATTTGACAGGTCGATCGGAAAAAAAAATCGCGCCGGGGGCAATTTCGTCATTTTTCGCGACTGTGTCGGAATGGGCTAAAATTTGGCAGGTTGATCGGAAACAAAAATCTCGCCGAGGCAATTTCGTCATTTTTCGCGACGGTGTCGGAATTGGGTGAAATTTGAGAGATTGATCGGAAACGAAAATCGCGTCGGGGGCAATTTCGTCATTTTTCTCGACGGTGTCGAAATGGGCTGAAATTTGGCAGGTTGATCGGAAACAAAAACCGCGCCGGGGAGAATTTCGTCATTTTTTCGCGACGGTGTCAGAAAGGGTTGAAATTTGACGGATTGATCGGAAACAAAAATCGCGCCGGGGGCAATTTCGTCATTTTTTCGAGACGGTGTCCGAATGGGCTGAAATTTGACAGATTGATCGGAAACAAAAATCGCGCCGGGGGCAATTTCGTCATTTTTTCGAGACGGTGTCCGAATGGGCTGAAATTTGACAGATTGATCGGAAACAAAAATCGCGCCGGGGGCAATTTCGTCATTTTTTCGAGACGGTGTCCGAATGGGCTGAAATTTGACAGATTGATCGGAAACAAAAATCGCGCCGGGGGCAATTTCGTCATTTTTTCGAGACGGTGTCCGAATGGGCTGAAATTTGACAGATTGATCGGAAACAAAAATCGCGCCGGGGGCAATTTCGTCATTTTTTCGAGACGGTGTCCGAATGGGCTGAAATTTGACAGATTGATCGGAAACAAAAATCGCGCCGGGGGCAATTTCGTCATTTTTCGCGACGGTGTCGGAATGGGCTGAAATTTGGCAGGTTGATCGGAAACAAAAATCGCGCCGGGGAGAATTTCGTCATTTTTTCGCGACGGTGTCAGAAAGGGTTGAAATTTGACGGATTGATCGGAAACAAAAATCGCGCCGGGGGCAATTTCGCAATGGGGCAAAATTTGACAAATTGATCGGCTAAAAAAATCTCACCGGGGGAAATTTCGTCTTTTTTTCGCGACGACGTCGGAATGGGCCCATATTTGACAGGTTGATCGGAAACAAAAATCGCGCCGGGGCAATTTCGTCATTTTTCGCGACGCTGTCTGAATCGGCTAAAATTTGACTGATTGATCGGGTACAAAAATCGCGCCGGGGGCAATTTCGTCATTTTTCGCGACGCTGTCTGAATCGGCTAAAATTTGACTGATTGATCGGGTACAAAAATCGCGCCGGGGGCAATTTCGTCATTTTTCGCGACGCTGTCTGAATCGGCTAAAATTTGACTGATTGATCGGGTACAAAAATCGCGCCGGGGGCAATTTCGTCATTTTTCGCGACGCTGTCTGAATCGGCTAAAATTTGACTGATTGATCGGGTACAAAAATCGCGCCGGGGGCAATTTCGTCATTTTTCGCGACGCTGTCTGAATCGGCTAAAATTTGACTGATTGATCGGGTACAAAAATCGCGCCGGGGGCAATTTCGTCATTTTTCGCGACGGGGTCGGAATGGGGTAAAATTTGGCAGGTTGATCGGAAACAAAAATCGCGCCGGGGTAATTTCGTCATTTTTCGCGACGGTGTCTGAATGGGATGAAATTTGAGAGATTGATTGGAAACAAAAATCGCGTCGGGGGCAATTTCGTCATTTTTTCGCGACGGCGTCAGAAGGGGCTGAAATTTGGCGGGTTGATCGGAAACAAAAATCGCGTCGTGGGCAATTTCGTCATT
>NW_019266420.1:3122-7474 GCF_002742605.1 Olea europaea var. sylvestris
GGGCAATTACGTCATTTTTCTCGACGGTGTCGAAAGGGGTTGAAATTTGGCGTGTTGATCGGAAACAAAAATCGCGCCGGGGGCAATTTCGTCAATTTTTCGCGACGGCATCGGAATGGGCTCAAATTTGACAGATTGATCGGAAACAAAAATCGCGCCGAGGGCAATTTCTTCATTTTTCGTGAGGGTGTCGTAATGGGCTGAAATTTGACTCATTGATCGGAAATAAAAATCGCGCTGAGGGTAATTTCGTCATTTTTCGCGACGGTGTCGGAATGGGCTGAAATTTGACGGATTGATCGGAAACAAAAATCGCGCTGAGGGTAATTTCGTCATTTTTCGCGACGGTGTCGGAATGGGCTAAAATTTGACAGGTTGATCGGAAAAAAAAATCGCGCCGGGGGCAATTTCGTCATTTTTCGCGACGGGGTCGGAATGGGCTGAAATTTGACGGATTGATCGGAAACAAAAATCGCGCTGAGGGTAATTTCGTCATTTTTCGCGACGGTGTCGGAATGGGCTAAAATTTGGCAGGTTGATCGGAAACAAAAATCGCGCCGAGGGAAATTTCGTCATTTTTTCGCGACGGTGTCAGAATGGGCTGAAATTTAACAGATTGATCGGAAACAAAAATCGCGCCGGGGGTAATTTCGTCATTTTTTGCGACGGTGTCGGAATGGGCCAAAATTTGACAAATTGATCGGATACAAAAATCGCACCCGGGGCAATTTCGTCTTTTTTTCGTGACGGCGTCAGAATGGGCCCAAATTTGACAGGTTGATCGGAAACAAAAATCGCGCCGGCACAATTTCTTCATTTTTCGCGATGTTGTCGGAATGGGCCCAAATTTGACTCATTGATTGGAAACAAAAATCGCGCCGAGGGCAATTTCGACATTTTTCGCGGCGGTGTCGGAATGGGCAATCGTGCCGGGGGCAATTTCGTCATTTTTCGCGACGGTGTCGGCATGGGCTGAAATTTGACGCATTGATCGGAAACAAAAATCGTGCCGAGGGCAATTTCTTCATTTTTCGCGCCGGTGTCGGAATGGGCAATCGTGCCGGGGGCAATTTCGTCATTTTTCGCGACGGTGTCGGCATGGGCTGAAATTTGACGCATTGATCGGAAACAAAAATCGTGCCGAGGGCAATTTCTTCATTTTTCGCGCCGGTGTCGGAATGGGCAATCGTGCCGGGGGCAATTTCGTCATTTTTCGCGACGGTGTCGGCATGGGCTGAAATTTGACTCATTGATCGGAAACAAAAATCGCGCCGGGGGCAATTTCGTCTTTTTTTCGCGACGACGTCGGAATGGGCCCAAATTTGACAAATTGATCGGAAACAAAAATCGCGCCGGGGGTCAATTTCTTCATTTTTCGCGACGGTGTCGAAATGAGCTGAAATTTGACTCATTGATCGGAAACAAAATCGCGCCGAGGGCAATTTCGTCATTTTTCGCGACGGTGTCGGCATGGGCTGAAATTTGACTCATTGATCGGAAACAAAAATCGTGCCGAGGGCAATTTCTTCATTTTTCGCGACGGTGTCGGAATGGGCAATCGTGCCGGGGGCAATTTCGTCATTTTTCGCGACGGTGTCGGAATGGGCTAAAATTTGGCAGGTTGATCGGAAACAAAAATCGCGCCGGGGTAATTTCGTCATTTTTCGCGACGGTGTCTGAATGGGATGAAATTTGAGAGATTGATCGGAAATAAAAATCGCGTCGTGGGCAATTTCGTCATTTTTCTCGACGGTGTCGAAATGGGCTGAAATTTGGCTGGTTGATCGGAAACAAAAATCTAGCTGGGGGCAATTTCGTCATTTTTCGCGACGGTGTCGGAATGGGCTAAAATTTAGCAGGTTGATCGGAAACAAAAATCGCGCCGGGCAATTTCGTCATTTTTCGCGACGGTGTCGGAATGGCATGAAATTTGAGAGATTGATCAGACACAAAAATCGCGTCGGGGGCAATTACGGCATTTTTCTCGACGGTGTCGAAATGGGCTGAAATTTGACAGATTGATCGGAAACAAAAATCGCGCCGGGGGCAATTTCGTCATTTTTCCGCGACGGCATCGGAATGGGCTCAAATTTGACAGATTGATCGGAAACAAAATTCGCGCCGGGGGCAATTTCTTCATTTTTCGCGAGGGTGTCGTAATGGGCTGAAATTTGACTCATTGATCGGAAACAAAAATCGCGCCGGGGGCAATTTCTTCATTTTTCGCGAGGGTGTCGTAATGGGCTGAAATTTGACTCATTGATCGGAAACAAAAATCGCGCTGAGGGTAATTTCGTCATTTTTCGTGACGGTGTCGGAATGGGCTGAAATTTGACAGATTGATCGGAAACAAAAATCGCGTCGGGGCAATTTCGTCATTTTTCGCGATAGTGTCGGAATGGGCTAAAATTTGGCAGGTTGATCGGAAACAAAAATCTCGTCGGGGCAATTTCGTCATTTTTCGCGACGGTGTCGGAATGGGCTAAAATTTGGCAGGTTGATCGGAAACAAAAATCGCGCCGGGGTAATTTCGTCATTTTTCGCGACGGTGTCTGAATGGGATGAAATTTGAGAGATTGATCGGAAACAAAAATCGCGTCGGGGGCAATTTCGTCATTTTTCTCGACGGTGTCGAAATGGGCTGAAATTTGGCTGGTTGATCGGAAACAAAAATCGCGCCGGGGGCAATTTCGTCATTTTTCGCGGCGGTGTCGGAATGGGCTAAAATTTAGCAGGTTGATCGGAAACAAAAATCGCGCCGGGCAATTTCGTCATTTTTCGCGACGGTGTCGGAATGGCATGAAATTTGAGAGATTGATCAGAAACAAAAATCGCGTCAGGGGCAATTACGGCATTTTTCTCGACGGTGTCGAAATGGGCTGAAATTTGACAGATTGTTCGGAAACAAAAATCGCGCCGGGGGCAATTTCGTCATTTTTTCGTGACGGCATCAGAATGGGCTCAAATTTGACAGATTGATCGGAAACAAAAATCGCGCCGTGGGCAATTTCTTCATTTTTCGCGAGGGTGTCGTAATGGGCTGAAATTTGACTCATTGATCGGAAACAAAAATCGCGCTGAGGGTAATTTCGTCATTTTTCGCGACGGTGTCGGAATGGGCTAAAATTTGACAAGTTGATCGGAAAAAAATATCGCGCCGTGGGCAATTTCGTCATTTTTCGCGACGGTGTCGGAATGGGCTAAAATTTGACAAGTTGATCGGAAAAAAATATCGCGCCGTGGGCAATTTCGTCATTTTTCGCGACGGTGTCGGAATGGGCTAAAATTTGACAAGTTGATCGGAAAAAAATATCGCGCCGTGGGCAATTTCGTCATTTTTCGCGACGGTGTCGGAATGGGCTAAAATTTGACAAGTTGATCGGAAAAAAATATCGCGCCGTGGGCAATTTCGTCATTTTTCGCGACGGTGTCGGAATGGGCCAAAATTTGACAAATTGATCGGATACAAAAATCGCACCGGGGGCAATATCGTCTTTTTTTCGCGACGGCGTCAGAAGGGGCTGAAATTTGGCGGGTTGATCGGAAACAAATATCGCGTCGTGGGCAATTTCGTCATTTTTCGCGACGGTGTCGGAATGGGCTAAAATTTGGCAGGTTGATCGGAAATAAAAATCGCGCCGGGGTAATTTCGTCATTTTTCGCGACGGTGTCTGAATGGGATGAAATTTGAGAGATTGATCGGAAACAAAAATCGCGTCGGGGGCAATTTCGTCATTTTTCTCGGCAGTGTCGAAATGAGCTGAAATTTGGCTGGTTGATCGGAAACAAAAATCGTGCCGGGGGCAATTTCGTCATTTTTTCGCGACGGCATCGGAATGGGCTCAAATTTGACAGATTGATCGGAAACAAAAATCGCGCCGGGGGCAATTTCGTCATTTTTCGCTTCAGTGTCGGAATCGGCTAAAATTTGACTGATTGATCGGAAACAAAAATTGCGTCGGGGGCAATTTCGTCATTTTTCTCGACGGTGTCGAAATGGGCTGAAATTTGGCTGGTTGATCGGAAACAAAAATCGTGCCGGGGGCAATTTCGTCATTTTTTCGCGACGGCATCGGAATGGGCTCAAATTTGACAGATTGATCGGAAACAAAAATCGCGTCGTGGGCAATTTCGTCATTTTTCGCGACAGTGTCGGAATGGGCTAAAATTTGGCAGGTTGATCGGAAACAAAAATCTCGCCCGGGCAATTTCGTCATTTTTCGCGACGGTGTCGGAATGGGCTAAAATTTGGCAGGTTGATCGGAAAACAATATCGCGCCGGGGTAATTTCGTCATTTTTCGCGACGATGTCTGAATGGGATGAAATTTGAGAGATTGATCGGAAACAAAAA
>NW_019266421.1:0-7472 GCF_002742605.1 Olea europaea var. sylvestris
TTGGATTGTCGGCGTTCGAAGAATTGAGCGTAACTTTCGTACACGATTTCCGTTTTGGGCCGATAAGTACTTTTGGAAAATGTAGCAACCATTTTGGATTGAACTCATGGCATCGTCATGGCGTAAGAGGGGTTTCGAATGTTTTTTCGAAGAACGAGCACTCGCATATTTGGATTGTCGGTGTTCGAAGAATTGAGCGTAACTTTTGCACACGGTGTCCATTTTTGGCCCATAACTACTTTTCAGATATATAGCGACCATTTTGGATTGAACTCAGGGCATCGTCATGACGTAAGAGGGATTTTGACCATTTGTTTTTCGAAGAATGAGCACTTACATAATTTGATTGTCGGCGTTCGAAAAATTGAGCGTAACTTTTTCACACGGTGTTCGTATTGGGCCCATAAGTACTTTTTGGAAATGTAGCGATCGTTTTGGATAGAACTCACGGCACAATCGTGACGTAAGAGTGATTTTGGCCATTTTTTTTGAAGAACGAGCACTTGCATATTTAGATTGTCGACGTTCGAAGAATTGAGCGTAACTTTTGCACACGATGTCCATTTTGGGCCTATAAGTACTTTTCAAAAAAGTAGCTACCATTTTCGATTGAACTCACCGCTTTGCCGTGACGTATGCGGGGTTTTGGGCATTTTTCTTTTGAAGAACAAGCACTTGCATATTTGGATTGTCAACGATCAAAGAATTGAGCGTAACTTTTGTACACGATTTCCGCTTTTGGCCAATAAGTACTTTTCGAAAATGTAGCGACCATTTTGGATTGAACTCATGGCATTGTTGTGATGTAAGAGGGATTTCGGACTTTTGTTTATTGAAGAATGAGCACTTGCATATTTGGATCGTTTGCGTTCGAAGAATTGAGCGTAACTTGTACACACGATTTTCGTTTTGAGCCCATTAGTACTTTTCGAAAATGGGGCGACCTTTTTGGATTGCACTCACCGCTTTGCCGTGACGTATGAGGGATTTCGACCGTTTGTTTTTAGAAGAACGAGCACTTGGATATTTATATTTTTTCGACGTTCGAAGAATTGAGCGTAACTTTTACACACAGTGTCCATTTCGGGTCCATAAGTACTATTCGAAAATGCAGTGACCGTTTTGGATTAACTCACCACTTTACCGTAACGTATAATGGATTTTCGCATTTTTCTTTTGAAGAACGAGCACTTGCATATTTGGATTGTCGGCGTTCGAAGAATTGAGTGTAACTTTTACACACGGTTTCCATTTTGGGCCTATAAGTACTTTTTGGAAATGTAGCGACCATTTTGGATTCAACTCACAGCATAGTCATGACGTAAGAGGGATTTCGGCCATTTGTTTTTCGAAGAACAAGCACTTGCATAGTTGGATTGTTGGCATTCGAAGAATTGAGCGTAATTTTTGCACACAGTGTCCGTTTTGGGCCCATAACTACTTTCTGGAAATGTAGCGACCATTTTGGATTGAACTCACGCCATCGTCAAGACGTAAGAGGGATTTTGACCGTTTGTTTTTCGAAGAACGAGCACTTGCATATTTGGATTGTCGGCGTTCGAAGAATTAAACGTAACTTTTTCACATGGTTTCCATTTTGGGCCCATAAGTACTTTTTAGAAATGTAGCGACCGTTTTGGAATTCAACTCACCGCTTTGCCGTGACATATGCGGGATTTTGGGCATTTTTCTTTTGAAGAACGAGCACTTACATATTTGGATTGTCGACGTTCGAAGAATTGAGCGTAACTTTTGTACGCGGTTTTCATTTTGGGCCCATAAGTTCTTTTCGAAAATGTAGCGACCATTTTGGGTTGAACTCATTGCATCGTAGTGATGTAAGAGGGATTTCGGAATTTTGTTTTTTGAAGAACGAGCACTTGCATATTTGGATTGTCGGCATTCGAAGAATTGAGCATAACTTTCATACACGGTTTCCGTTTTGGGCCCATAAGTACTTTTCGAAAATGTAGTGACCGTTTTGGATTGAACTCATGGCATCGTCATGGCATAAGAGGGGTTTCGACCATTTATTTTTCGAAGAACGAGCACTTGCATATTTGGATTGTCGACGTTCGAAGAATTGAGCATAACTTTTGCACACGGTGTCCGTTTTGGGCCCATTAGTTCTTTTCGGATATATAGCAACCACTTTGGATTGAACGCACGATATTGCCATGACGTAAGAGGGATTTCAACCATTTGCTTTTCGAAGAATGAGCACTCGCATATTTTGATTGTCGACGTTCAAAAAATTGAGCGTAACTTTTTCACACGGTGTTCGTATTGGGCCCATAAGTACTTTTCTGAAATGTAGCGACTGTTTTGGATTGAACTCATGGCACCATCGTGACGTAAGAGGGATTTTGGCCATTTGTTTTTTGAAGAAGGAGCAATTGCATATTTAGATTGTCAGCATTCGAAGAATTGAGCGTAACTTTTGCACACGGTGTCCGTTTCGGGCCCATAAGTACTTTTCGAAAAAGTAGCGGCCATTTTCGATTAAACTCACTGCTTTGCCATGACGTATGCGGGATTTCGGGCATTTTTCTTTCGAAGGACGGGCACTTGCATATTTGGATTTTCGGCGTTCAAAGAATTGAGTGTAACTTTTGCACACGGTTTTCGTTTTGGGCCCATAAGTACTTTTCAGAAATGTAGCGACCATTTAGGATTGAACTCATGGCATCATTGTGATGTAAGAGGGATTTCAAACTTTTGTTTATTGAAGAACGAGCACTTTCATATTTGGATTGTCGGCATTCGAAGAATTAGCGTAACTTTTGCACACGATTTTCGTTTTGAGCACATTAGTACTTTTCGAAAATGTAGCAACCATTTTGGATTGCACTCACCGCTTTTCCATGACGTATGAGGGATTTTGGGCATTTTTCTTTCGAAGAACGAGCACTTGCATAATTGGATTGTCGGCGTTTGAAGAATTGAGCGTAACTTTTGCTCAAGATTTTCGTTTTGGGCCCATAAGTACTTTTCAGAAATGTAACGACCGTTTTGGATTGAACTCACGGCATCATCGTGACGTAAGAGGGATTTCGGCCATTTGTTTTTGGAGGAATGAGCATTTGTATATTTGGATTGTCGGCGTTTGAAGAATTGAGTGTAACTTTTGCACACGATTTTCGTTTTGGGCCCATAAGTACATTTCGGAAATGTTACGACCATTTTGGGTCCATAAGTACTTTTTTGAAATGTAGCGACCGTTTTCAGATTGAACTCACCACTTCGCCATGACGTATGAGGGATTTTGGGCATTTTTCTTTGGAAGAACGAGCACTTGCATTTTGGATTGTTGACGTTCGAAGAATTGTGCGTAACTTTCGCACACGGTTTCCATTTTGGGCCCATAAGTACTTTTCCAAAATGTAGCGACCATTTTGGATTAAACTCATGGCATCATCGTGACATATGAGGAATTTCAGCCTTTTGTTTTTTGAAGAACGAGCACTTGCATATTTGGATTGTCGGCATTCGAAGAATTGAGCTTAACTTTCGTACATGGTGTTCGTTTTGGGCCCATAAGTACTTTTCGAAAATCTAGCGAACGTTTTGGATTGAACTCACAGCTTTGCCTTGACGTATGAGGGATTTAGGGCATTTTTTTTATGAACGAGCACTTGCGTATTTGGATTGTTGGAGTTCGAAGAATTGAGCATAACTTTTGCACACTATTTCCGTATTGGGTCCATAAGTACTTTTCCAAAATGTAGCGATCATTTCGGATTCAACTCACGGCATCATCAGGACGTAAGAGGGATTTCGACAATTTGCTTTTCGAAAAACGAGCACTTGCATATTTGGTTTGTCGGCGTTCGAAGAATTGAGCGCAACTTTTGCAGACGGTGTCCGTTCTGGGCCCATAAGTACTTTTCAAAAATGTAGCGACCGTTTTGTATAGAACTCACCGCTTTGCCATGACGTATGAGGGATTTTGGGATTTTTCTTTCGAAGAACGAGTACTTGCATATTTGGATTGTCGGGGTTCGAAGAATTGAGCGTAACTTTTGCCCATGATTTTCGTTTTGGGCCCATAAGTACTTTTCGAAAATGTAGCGACCATTTTGGATTGAACTCACGGCGTCGTCATGACGTAAGAGGGATTTAGGCCTTTTGTTTTTTGAAGAACGAGCATTTGCATAATTAGATTTTCGGCATTCGAAGAATTGAGCGTAACTTTTGCAAACGGTGTCCGTTTTGGGCCAATAAGTACTTTTTGGAAATGTAGCAACCATTTCGGATTGAACTCACCACTTTACCATGACATATGTGGGATTTTGGGTGTTTTTCTTTCGAAGAACAAGCACTTGCATTTTGGATTGTTGACGTTCGAAGAATTGTACGTAACTTTCGCACACGGTTTCCATTTTGGGCCCATAAGTACTTTTCCAAAATGTAGCGACCATTTTGGATTAAACTCATGGCATCATCGTGACATATGAGGGATTTCAGCCTTTTGTTTTTTGAAGAACGAGCACTTGCATATTTGGATTGTCGGCATTCGAAGAATTGAGCTTAACTTTCGTACATGGTGTTCGTTTTGGGCCCATAAGTACTTTTCGAAAATCTAGCGAACGTTTTGGATTGAACTCACAGCTTTGCCTTGACGTATGAGGGATTTAGGTCATTTTTTCGAAGAACGAGCACTTGCGTATTTGGATTGTTGGAGTTCGAAGAATTGAGCATAACTTTTGCACACTGTTTTCCGTATTGGGTCCATAAGTACTTTTCCAAAATGTAGCGATCATTTTGGATTCAACTCACGGCATCATCAGGATGTAAGAGGGATTTCGACAATTTCTTTTTTCGAAAAACGAGCACTTGCATATTTGGTTTGTCGGCGTTCGAAGAATTGAGCGCAACTTTTGCAGACGGTGTCCGTTCTGGGCCCATAAGTACTTTTCAAAAATGTAGCGACCGTTTTGTATAGAACTCACCGCTTTGCCATGACGTATGAGGGATTTTGGGCTTTTTCTTTCGAAGAACGAGCACTTGCATATTTGGATTGTCGGGGTTCGAAGAATTGAGCGTAACCTTTGCCCATGATTTTCGTTTTGGGCCCATAAGTACTTTTCGAAAATGTAGCGACCATTTTGGATTGAACTCACGGCATCGTCATGACGTAAGAGGGATTTAGGCCTTTTGTTTTTTGAAGAACGAGCATTTGCATAATTAGATTGTCGGCATTCGAAGAATTGAGCGTAACTTTTGCAAACGGTGTCCGTTTTGGGCCAATAAGTACTTTTTGGAAATGTAGCGACCATTTCGGATTGAACTCACCACTTTTCCGTGACATATGTGGGATTTTGGGTGTTTTTCTTTCGAAGAACGAGCACTTGCACATTTGGATTGTTGATGTTTGAAGAATTGAGCGTAACTTTTGCACACGGTTTCCGTTTTGGGCCCATAAGTACTTTTCGAAAATGTAACGACCGTTTTGGATTGAACTCATGGCATCATCGTGATGTATGAAGGATTTAAACCTTTTGTTTTTTGAAGAACGAGCACCTGCATATTTAGATTGTCGACGTTCGAAGAATTGAGTGTAACTTTTGCAAACGGTGTCCGTACTTTTCGAAAATGTAGCGACCATTTTGGATTGTACTCCCGGCTTTGCCATGATGTATGAGGGATTTCGTGTGTTTGTTTTTTGAAGAACGAGCACTTGCATATTTGGATTGTTGGCGCTCGAAGAATTGAGCGTAACTTTTGCACAAGGTGTTCCGTTTTAGGCCCATAATGTACTTTTCAAAAATGTAACGATCGTTTTGGATTGAACTCGCCACTTTGCCATGATGTATGACGGATTTCAGGCATTTTCTTTCGAAGAATGAGGACCTGCATATTTGGATTGTCGACGTTCAAAGAATTGAGCGTAACTTTTACACACAGTGTCCGTTTTGCTCCCATAAGTACTTTTTGAAAATGTAGCGACCGTTTTGGATTGAACTCACAGCTTTGCTTTGATGTATGAGGGATTTCGGGCATTTTTAAAAAGAATGAGCACTTGCATATTTGGACTGTCGGCGTTCGAAGAATTGAGCATAACTTTTGCACACGGTTTCCATTTTGGGTCCATAAGTACTTTTCAAAAATGTAGCGACCGTTTTGGATTGAACTCACGGCATCATCGTGACGTAAGAGGGATTTCAACAATTTGTTTTTCAAAAAATGAGCTCTTGCATATTTGAATTGTCGACGTTCGAAGAATTGAGCGTAACTTTTGCACACGGTGTCCGTTTTGTGCCCATAAGTATTTTTCGGATATATAGCGACCGTTTTGGATTGAACTCACCACTTTTTCGTGACATATGAGGGATTTCGGGTGTTTTTCTTTCGAAGAACGAGCACTTGCGTATTTGGATTGTCGGCGTTCGAAGAATTGAGGGTAACCTTTGCACACGGTTTCCGTTTTGGGCCCATAAGTACTTTCCAAAATGTAGAGACCATTTTGGATTGAACTCACGGCATCGTCGTGATGTAAGAGAGATTTTGGCCTTTTATTTTTTTGAAGAACGAGCACTTGCATATTTAGATTGTCAGTGTTCGAAGAATTGAGCATAACTTTTGCACACGGTTGTCGTTTCGGGCCCATAAGTACTTTTCGAAAATGTAACGACCATTCTGGATTGAACTCAATGCTTTGTCATGATGTATGAGGGATTTTAGGCATTTTTCCTTCGAAGAACGAGCACTTGCATATTTCGATTGTCAACGTTCGAAGAATTGAGCTAAACTTTTGCACACGGTTTTTGTTTTGGGCCCACAAGTACTTTTCGAAAATGTAGCGGCCGTTTTGGATTGAACTCACGGCATCGTCATGATGTAAGATGGATTCTGGGCTTTTGTTTTTTGAAGAACGAGCACTTGCATATTTGGTTTGTCGGCGTTCGAAGAATTGAGCGTAACTTTTGCACACGATTTTGGTTTTGGGCCCATAAGTACTTTTCCGAAATGTAGAGACCATTTTGGATTGAACTCATGGCATCGTCATGACGTAAGAGAGATTTTGGCCTTTTATTTTTTTGAAGAACAAGCACTTGCATATTTGGATTGTTGGTGTTCGAAGAATTGAGCATAACTTTTGCACACGGTTTCCGTTTTGGGCCCATGAGTACTTTTCAAAAATGTAACGACCATTTTGGATTGAACTCAATGCTTTGCCATGACGTATGAGGGATTTTAAGCATTTTTCTTTCGAAGAACGAGCACTTACGTATTTCAATTGTCGACGTTCGAAGAATTGAGCGAAACTTTTGCACACGGTTTTTGTTTGGGCCCACAAGTACTTTTCATAAATGTAGCGACCATTTTGGGTTGAACTCATGGCATCGTCATGACGTAAGAGGGATTCCACCCTTTTATTTTTTGAAGAACGAGCACTTGAATATTTGGATTGTCGGCGTTCGAAGAATTGAGCGTAACTTTTGCACACGATGTCCGTTTTGGGCCCATAA
>NW_019266422.1:0-1048 GCF_002742605.1 Olea europaea var. sylvestris
GTCGGAATCGGCTAAATTTGACAGATTCATCGGAAAAAAAAATCGCGTCGGGGGCAATTTAGTCATTTTTCACGACGGTGTCGTAATCGGCTAAAATTTGATAGATTAATCGAAAATAAAAATCGCGCCGTGGACAATTTCGTCATTTTTCGCGACGGTGTCGGAATCGGTTAAAATATGACAGATTAATCGGAAATAAAAATCGCGCCGGGGACAATTTCGTCATTTTTCGCGACGGTGTCGGAATCGGCTAAAATTTGACTGATTGATCGGAAACAAAAATCGCGCCGGGGGCAATATCGTAATTTTTCGCTACGGTGTCGGAATCGGCTAAAATTTGGCCGATTGATCAGAAACAAATATCGCGCCGAGGGCAATTTCGTAATTTCTCTCAACGGTGTCGGAATCGGCTAAAATTTGACTGATTGATCGGAAACAAAAATCGCGCCGGGGGCAATATCGTAATTTTTCGCTACGGTGTCGGAATCGGCTAAAATTTGGCCGATTGATCAGAAACAAATATCGCGCCGAGGGCAATTTCGTAATTTCTCTCAACGGTGTCGGAATCGGCTAAAATTTGACTGATTGATCGGAAACAAAAATCGCGCCGGGGGCAATATCGTAATTTTTCGCTACGGTGTCGGAATCGGCTAAAATTTGGCCGATTGATCAGAAACAAATATCGCGCCGAGGGCAATTTCGTAATTTCTCTCAACGGTGTCGGAATCGGCTAAAATTTGACTGATTGATCGGAAACAAAAATCGCGCCGGGGGCAATATCGTAATTTTTCGCTACGGTGTCGGAATCGGCTAAAATTTGGCCGATTGATCAGAAACAAATATCGCGCCGAGGGCAATTTCGTAATTTCTCTCAACGGTGTCGGAATCGGCTAAAATTTGACTGATTTATCGGAAACAAAAATCGCGCCGGGGGCATTTTAGTCATTTTTCGCGACGGTGTCGGATTCGGCTAAAATTTGACAGATTAATCGGAAAAAAAATCGCGCCGGGGGCAATTTAGTCATTTTTCGCGACGGTGTCGGAATCG
>NW_019266422.1:1242-1868 GCF_002742605.1 Olea europaea var. sylvestris
ACTAAAATTTGACAGATTTATCGGAAACAAAAATCGCGCCGTTGGCAATTTCGTCATTTTTCGCGACGGTGTCGGAATGGGCTCAAATTTGACTGATTGATCGGAAACAAAAATCGCGCCGGGGGCAATTTCGTCATTTTTCGCGACGGCGACGGAATCGGCTAAAATTTGACAGATTCATCGGCAAGAAAAATCGCGCCGGGGCAATTTCGTCATTTTTCTCAACGGTGTCGGAATCGGCTAAAATTTGACTGATTAATCGGAAACAAAAATCGCGCCGGGGGCAATTTCGTCATTTTTCGCGACGGTGTCGGAATGGGCTCAAATTTGACTGATTGATCGGAAACAAAAATCGCGCCCGGAGCAATTTCGTCATTTTTCGAGACGGCGACGGAATCGGCTAAAATTTGACAGATTCATCGGCAACAAAAATCGCGCCGGGGGCAATTTCGTAATTTTTCTCAACGGTGTCAGAATCGGCAAAAATTTGACTGATTGATCGGAAACAAAAAAAGCGCGCGGGGGCAATTTCGTCATTTTTCTCGACAGTGTCGGAATCGGCTAAAATTTGACAGATTAATCGGAAACAAAAATCGCGCCGGGGGCAATCTCGTCATTTTTCTTGA
>NW_019266422.1:2687-7472 GCF_002742605.1 Olea europaea var. sylvestris
TCAATTCCAATCGAATTAGACTAGCAATTTGCCAAAAACGAACCAACCGACGTTATCATGAGATCAAAAACCACTTTTCATTAGCTCGATTGCAATCGAATTAGACTAGCAATTCCCCAATAACGAACAAATCCGAAGTTATCAATAAATCAAAAAGCACTTTTCATTGGCTCGATTCCAATCGCATTAGACTAGCAATTCGGCAAAAATGTACAAACTAGAAGTTATCATGAAATCCAAAATCACTTTTCATTGGCTCTATTCCATTCGAATCAGACTAGCAAATCGCCAAAAATGAACAAACCTGAAGTTATCATAAAATCAAGAACTGCTATTCATTGGCTCGATTCCAAGCGAATTAGACAAGCAATTTGCCTAAAACGAACAAACCTGGAATTATCACGAAATCAAAAACCACTTTTCATTTGCTTAATTGCAATCGAATTAGAGTAGTAATTCGCAAAAACAAGCAAACTCGAAGTTATCATTAAATCAAAAACCACTTTTCATTGACTCGATTCCAATCAAGTTAGACTAGCAATTCGCCAAAAGCGATCAATCCTAAAGTTATCATGAAATCAAACACCACTTTTCATTCGCTTGATTCCAATCGAATTAGACTAGAAGTTTGCAAAAACGATCTAACCCGAAGTTAGCATGAAATCAAAAACTACTATTCATTGGCTCGATTCCAATCGAGTTAGACTAGCAATTCGCCAAAGACAAACAATCCTGAAGTTGTCATGAAATCAAAAGCCACTTTGCATTTTTTCAATTCCAATCGAATTAGACTAGCAATTCGCCAAAAAACAACAATCCTGGAGTTATCATGAAATCAAAAACCACTTTTCATTGGCTCGATTCCAATCGAATTAGAGTAGTAATTCGCCAAAAGCGAACAAACTTGAAGTTATCATAAAATCAAAAACCACTTTACATTGGCTTGATTCGAATCGACTTTCACTAGCAATACGCCAAAAACAAACAACCCCGAAGTTATCATGAAATCAAAAACCACTTCTCATTGGCTCAATTCCAATCGAATTAGACTAGAAATTCGCCAAAAACGAACAAACCCGAAGTTATCATGAAATCAAAAACCACTATTCATTGGCTCGATTCCAATCGAGTTAGACTAGCAACTCGCCAAAAACGAACAAACCCGAAGTTATCACGAAATCAAAAACCACTTTTTATTTGCTCAATTCCAATCGAATTAGACTAGCAATTTGCCAAAAACGAACGAACCCGACGTTATCATGAGATCAAAAACCACTTTTCATTAGCTCGATTGCAATTGAATTAGACTAGCAATTCCCCAATAACGAACAAATCCGAAGTTATCAATAAATCAAAAAGCACTTTTCATTGGCTCGATTCCAATCGCATTAGACTAGCAATTCGGCAAAAATGTACAAACTAGAAGTTATCATGAAATCAAAATCACTTTTCATTGGCTCGATTCCATTCGAATCAGACTAGCAATTCGCCAAAAATGAACAAACCTGAAGTTATCATAAAATCAAGAACTACTATTCATTGGCTCGATTCTAATCAAGTTAGACTAGCAATTCGCCAAAAATGAACAACTCCGAAGTTATCATGAAATAAAAAGCCACTTTTCATTGGCTCGATTCCAATTGAGTTAGAGTAGCAATTCGCCAAAAATGAAGAAACTCGAAGTTATCATGGAATCAAAAACCACAACTCCGAAGTTATCATGAAATCAACAACCACTTTTCATTGGCTCGATTCCATTCGAATCAGGCTAGCAATTCGCCAAAAATGAAGAAACTCGAAGTTATCATGGAATCAAAAACCACAACTCCGAAGTTATCATGAAATCAACAACCACTTTTCATTGGCTCGATTCCATTCGAATCAGGCTAGCAATTCGCCAAAAATGAAGAAACTCGAAGTTATCATGGAATCAAAAACCACAACTCCGAAGTTATCATGAAATCAACAACCACTTTTCATTGGCTCGATTCCAATCGAATTAGACTAGCAATTCGCCAAAAATGAAGAAACTCGAAGTTATCATGGAATCAAAAACCACAACTCCGAAGTTATCATGAAATCAAAAACCACTTTTCACTGGCCCGATTCCAATCGAGTTAGAGTAGCAATTCGCTAAAAATGAACAACATCGAAGTTATCATGAAATCAAAAACCAGCTTTCATTGGCTCAATTCCAATCGAATTAGACTAGCAATTCGCCAAAAATAAATAACCCCGAAGTTATCTTGAAATCAAAAATCGCTATTCATTAGCTTGATTCCAATCGAGTTAGACCAGCAATTCGCCAAAAACGAACAAACCTAGAGTGATCATGAAATCAAAAACCACTTTTCAATGGCTTAATTGCAATTGAATTAGAGTAGCAATTCGCCAAAAGCAAGCAAACTCGAAGTTGTCATGAAATCAAAATCCAGTTTTAATTGGCTCGTTTCCAATCAAGTTTGACTAGAAATTGCCAAAAATGAACAACCCCGAAGTTATCATGGAATGAAAAACCACTTTTCATTGGCTCGATTCGAATCGAATTAGACTAGCAATTCGCCAAAAACGAACAACCCCGAAGTTATCATGAAATCAAAAACCACTATTTATTAGCTCGATTCCAATCGAGCTAGACTAGCAATTCTCCGAAAATGAACAAACCTGGAGTTATCATGAAATCAAAAACCACTTTTCAATGGCTCAATTCCAATCGAATTGGACTAGCGATTCGCCTAAAACGAATAAACCCGAAGTTGTCATGGGATAAAAAAACAACGGTTCATTGGCTCAATTCCAATCGAAATAGACCAGCAATTCGCCAAATACGAACCCGAAGTTATCATGAGATAAAAAAATAGTTTTCACTGGCTCGATTCCAATCGAATTAGATTAGCAATACGCCAAAAACCAACAAACCCGATGTTATCATGAAACCCAAAACCACAATTCATTGGCTCGATTATAATTGAGTTAGACTAGCGATTCGCCCAAAATGAACAAACCCGAAGTTGTCATGACATCAAAAACAACATTTCATGAGATCGATTCCAATTTGATTAGACTAGCAATTCACCAAAAATGAATGAACTCGAAGTATCATGAAATCAAAAACCACTTTTCATTGGCTCGATTCCAATCGAATTAGACAAGCAATTTGCCTAAAACGAACAAACCTGGAATTATCACGAAATCAAAAACCACTTTTCATTTGCTTAATTGCAATCGAATCAGAGTAGTAATTCGCAAAAACAAGCAAACTAGAAGTTATTATTAAATCAAAAACCACTTTTCATTGACTCGATTCCAATCAAGTTAGACTAGCAATTCGTCAAAAACGAACAATCCTAGAGTTATCATGAAATCAAAAACCACTTTTCATTCGCTTGATTCCAATCGAATTAGACTAGAAGTTCGCCAAAAATGATCTAACCCGAAGTTAGCATGAAATCAAAAACTACTATTCATTGGCTCGATTCCAATCGAATTAGACATGCAATTTGCCTAAAACGAACAAACCTGGAATTATCACGAAATCAAAAACCACTTTTCATTTGCTTAATTGCAATCGAATTAGAGTAGTAATTCGCAAAAACAAGCAAACTAGAAGTTATTATTAAATCAAAAACCATTTTCATTACCTCGATTCCAATCAAGTTAGACTTGCAATTCGCCAAAAACGAACAATCCTAGAGTTATCATGAAATCAAAAACCACTTTTCATTCGCTTGATTCCAATCGAATTAGACTAGAAGTTTGCAAAAACGATCTAACCCGAAGTTAGCATGAAATCAAAAACTACTATTCATTGGCTCGATTCCAATCGAGTTAGACTAGCAATTCGCCAAAGACAAACAATCCTGAAGTTGTCATGAAATCAAAAACCACTTTGCATTTTTTCAATTCCAATCGAATTAGACTAGCAATTCGCCAAAAAAGAACAATCCTGGAGATATCATGAAATCAAAAACCACTTTTCATTGGCTCGATTCCTATCGAATTAGACAAGCAATTTGCCTAAAACGAACAAACCTGGAATTATCACGAAATCAAAAACCACTTTTCATTTTGCTTAATTGCAATCGAATTAGAGTAGTAATTCGCAAAAACAAGCAAACTCAAAGTTATCATTAAATCAAAAACCACTTTTCATTGACTCGATTCCAATCAAGTTAGACTAGCAATTCGCCAAAAACGAACAATCCCTAAGTTATCATGAAATCAAAAACCACTTTTCATTCGCTTGATTCCAATCGAATTAGACTAGAAGTTTGCAAAAACGATCTAACCCGAAGTTAGCATGAAATCAAAAACTACTATTCATTGGCTCGATTCCAATCGAGTTAGACTAGCAATTCGTCAAAGACAAACAATCCTGAAGTTGTCATGAAATAAAAAACCACTTTGCATTTTTTCAATTCCAATCGAATTAGACTAGCAATTCGCCAAAAAACAACAATCCTGGAGTTATCATGAAATCAAAAACCACTTTTCATTGGCTCGATTCCAATCGAATTGGAGTAGCAATTCGCCAAAAGCGAACAAACTTGAAGTTATCATAAAATCAAAAGCCACTTTACATTGGCTTGATTCGAATCGACTTTGACTAGCAATACGCCAAAAACAAACAACCCCGAAGTTATCATGAAATCAAAAACCACTTCTCATTGGCTCAATTCCAATTGAATTAGACTATAAATTTGCCAAAAACGAACAAACCCGAAGTTATCATGAAATCAAAAACCACTATTCATTGGCTCGATTCCAATCGAGTTAGACTAGCAA